>NC_083318.1:100277118-100577118 GCF_963455315.2 Globicephala melas | reverse complement strand
CATATCCGCTGTATTGGCAGGCAGATTCTTAACCACTTTGCCACCAGGGAAGCCCCCAATTTCATATTTAAAAGTCTGTCCTTAATAATAAACATAACAGTAGAGTGGAATGAAATTCTACTCAGTTAATAGCAAAAGATTGCCTTTCTCTGAAACTAAGATCAAATTCAAGAAAATGGGAATTCCAGATTTATTTGTAATTTGGATAATTATCTAAATGGATTTGAGTTCTGTGATTATTCTATTGATCATCTTAATCTTAGCCATCTTCAGTCATTAAGGTATTCACTGAAAATATTTAATATTTAAAATCACTGGTGTGACATTTCCGATATTTGCTCTCTCTTTCTCCTTAGCAGGTATATTTTCAGGGTGTGTGTGTGTGTGTGTGTGTGTGTGTGTGTGTGTGTGTGTGTGTTTAGCTATGTTAACCATGGGAAGATAACAACTCTATCCACCACTCAAAACCCACTTGATTTCCCACTCAACCCTTGACAGTCACTGATGAATGATGGAATCCAGTTTAATTATAACTTTTTGATGTCTGTTCTATGTTAGTACTCTTCTCTTGGCACAACAGCATTCTCTTATGTGTGTTTTTATTCAAATTACTTAGTTTTAACCTATTTAGGTTCATACTCCTCTTTGGAATTACCATGAAATCTGAGGACAGGTTCCTTTCCAGAATACTGTTAAGTTCACACAGACTAACTCTCCACAGAAACTCAATGGGTGTGTGGCATTTAACATAATGGAAGAGACAGGTGAGATGAGAGTGATGGGTCTATGGCACATGGACAGCATACGTTCACTTGATTTTTGCGAGAAGGTGACACAGCTGTAGCCCTTTTGCTCTAAGAGAAGAAAGAAAGGCAGACCTTCATGTGAAATCTCCAGAATTTTGAATGTGAAAAACTAATTCAATTTTAAACATAAGATAGGCCAAACTGACATATTTTGGAGCCCAGAGTACCTAGTGAGCCCTTCAGGCATGCAACCCCTGCCCAGGGAATCCAGCTAAAGACCCCTTCTCTCAACAATAGAATTGCTACAGCCATTCCCAGAAGAGCCATTCCCACCTGCCTTAAAGAGAGGGTGGAACTGACAGCAACAGGTTTCAATTCAGTAGGTGATATTCAGAGATGCCTCTAATCAGATGGATTTTCTCATAATCTCAAATACACAATCCAATATTTCTGATGTGTTCTGTTCCCACAGGTTCTCTCATCTCTCAAATATCTTCCAAATTCACAGGGTACACACACAATATATCTTTACTTAGGACCTATCATTTCCTGGCTCTGTGCTAGGCACTGGAGATACAATGAAAATAAACACAGCCCTTCCCTTGCAGGCAATCACAGACTACTAGGACTAGAGATATACAGAGAATTCATCGTATGATGTCCGTGATATTGTAATAAATGAAATACCAAGGTACGATAGAAACATGAAAAAGAAATGGGGCAACTCTCTGTGGGAATTCATGAAAGATTTCACAGAAAAGCAAATACTTGGGGAGAAGTCACCAAGCACAGAAGGAGAGGATGTATGTTCCAGACTGAGGGAGGATAATGGGTGATGGCAAAGAGGAGGGAAACAGAATAGAGCACTACAGTGCTTTGGAAAGCATCAAGGGGCTTTACATGGCTAAAGTGAAGGTTCAGGATTGTACTTACAGAGACGGGTGGGGGCCTTGAATGCTCTGCTCTGCGTGCTATCCGAAAGAGTTGAGTTTTTTCTGTTCAGGATGGATAGAAGTAGGGTAGTGAAATGATAACTTCAGGATATTCAAATATGACTCCATACGATCCAATTCTTCCTGGTAGTTAGGCACTCTGAGTCTCATCATAGGCCATCCCCACTCAAGGTGGCCCATCTATATACGAAGAAATGTGTACGAGCAGTTTGGTCCCGCACCCCATGCGGTTTAATTTCCTTGAGGCTGCTTTCAAGCTGGCAGAACCAAAACAGCAGCAAACTGTATTTTCAGATTAAACAGAATTAAGGGAGGAAAAAGAAAGGAAATTAAAAACAGGTGTATCTGCTCTCAGTGAGAGAAGAAAGGAGTAAGTTAAGCTAGTCCACATGGAGAGACATTTGAAATGGAACTCAAGAACTGGCCTCATATAGAGACACAAGAACCTGAACTCCTTTGCTCTGCCTGATTACTTCTGCAATAACTTGCTAGTTTTATTTAGGAATCTCTCTAGTTGGGGAGGGAGTCTCTTATGTCGTTCAAGTACCAGCACTATATAAATGAAATAGCATTATAAAACAACAGACAGATATCTGCACCTATGCATATTAATGATGTGTTAATTTCCTGCTGTGGTTCAGAATTCATAATGAGCTTTCTTTCTGCCATGTGCACAGTGGCGCAGTATAGGTAACATGTGTGCAATCACACCTTTAAAATAAATGCAGTCCATTAATCAAATATGGCCCAGGGTAGCAGGGAAAAGAAATCTTGAAAATGTGATTTTTATTTTATTGCTTACCCCTCCATACAAGTTTTGGCTCCTGGCCACTGATGGAGAGCTATTCCATGTGGCAAGGGACCTGAAGCTGACTGTAAGGAAACCTGCTGTGTTTCTTCAGTTTCTTTTTAAAAATGAACACGGCATTTTAAAAATCAACTGAGTTCAGACTCTTTCTTCCATGCACATAGCTGCATAGTAATAGAGCCCAAATCCTGGTCCAAGAGAAGCTGTGTTATAGCATAAAGGGGAAGAGAGATCACTGCAAGAGCCAAAACCATTCCTTCAGTCCCATTCACATACTTGAAAAGCTAAGAATTGTCCCCTCCCTGCCAGGTCATGCTTTTCTGCTGCCTTTCAAAAAGCATGGGTCTTCCCTATAATTTTTTTACCACTATGCAAGGAAACTAGTCACTTCAGAAATCCCAAATCTTTCAGATTATTGCCTGCAAAATCATATGTGGTTGATATCTAGGCTGGAGTTCACAAAAAAACCTTATTCTGTTCGACAAGATAACTGTAGCTTCACTAAAACTTTGCTTGAAATTTGTATGTTAAGTGAGATTGCACAAGTCTAAGAGGAAAAATGCATAATGACATAAACTTAATCTTTCCACCTATTTGTTTTCAGTTTTATTCTAAGAAATGAAATTGCAGTCAAAAATATTATAGTTAACATTAATATTATATAATAGAATCATTATATATCATATATAAAATATCATAGTGCATAATATATTTACAAGTAATTACAAGTCACATAATTATATGTGTAACTGATAGAATAAGCAGACAAAAAACAGTAAGGCTATAGAAGATTGGAAATTAGACTAATAAACCTGAACTAATTGACATGAGAGTACTACATCCAATAAATGCAATTTATACATTCTTTCCAAACTTACATAGAATATTTTAACCAAATTTTGCCAGTTGGTTAGCCAAAAAGTAGACTTCAATGCATCTCAAAGAATCTTAATCATTCAAAATATATTCTTTTAGCACAACAGAATTAAAGTAGAAATCATTAATAAAGGAATAGCTTTTAAAAACCCAAATGTTTGGAAATTAACCCAGGCACATATAATTAACTGAAGGAAATTACAAAGAAGAAATTACAATGAAAATTAGAAGTATTTTTGACTTAAATATATATATATATATAATATATTAAAACTTGTGGGGAGAATTCCCTGGTGGTCCAGAGATTACAACTCTGCTTTCACTGCTGAAGGCCCAGGTTCAATCCCTGGTCGGGAAACTAAAATCCTGCAAGCCACACTCTGTGACCAAAAAAAAAAAAAAAAAGAGAGAGACAGAAAAAACTTGTGGGATATAGCTACAACTGTGTAGAGAGGACAACTTATTGCCTTATTTACACTTACTAGAAAAGTTGAAACTTAGTGATCTAAATATCAATCTCAAAAAGTTAAAAGAGCAGCAAATTAATGAAGGAAGTAAAATAATAAAGATAACAGCAGACGTTAACTAAATAAAAAACATATTTGCAGGACTTCCCTGGTGGTCCAGTGGTTAAGACTCCACCCTCCCAATGCAGGCGGCCCGGGTTCAATCCCTAGTCAGGGAACTAGATCCTGCAGGCTGCAACTAAGAGCCTGCATGCTACAACTAAAAGATCCCACATGCCACAACTAAAAAAAAAAAAGATATCGCATGACAAAACTAAAAGATCCTGCATGGTACAGCAAAGATCCCACATGCCGCAACTAAGACCTGGTACAGCCAATAAATCAACAAGCCAAAAATTAGTTTTTTGAAAAATAAACCTATGGAAGATAAAATTGATAAATCTCAGGAAAATTGATCAAGAAAAAAGAAAGTAAAAATTATCAGTATCAAGTATGAAAAAGGGACATCATTACATACCCTACAGAAAGTAAAGACAAATACAAGGATATCTTTAAAAATCTATACTTTGCTCGCTTGTGCAAGTGCATGTGTGTGTGTGTGTGTGTGTGTGTGTGTCATGTGTTTTTCCTTTCTCTGAATTAAAAGGATAAAATATAAACATCTATGGTCCAAGGTCAAAAAAAATGTACGCTAACATTTAATAATATAGATGAAATGGATAAAATCCTAGAAAAACACACCTTACCAAAAGTGACACAAGAAGAAAAATAAAATCAGAGTGTATATATATATATATATATATATATATATAACCTTCCCTTAAAGAAATCTTCAGGCTCAGATGGCTAGCAGTGAATTCTTCTTACCATTTAAGGAAGAAATAGCACCAATCTTAAAATCTTCTAAAGAATTAAAAACTGAAAATAGTCTGCAATTCAATATTAACAAATTGAAGCCAAGTACTATTTTTTAAGGTTAATACATAATGATCAAATTGAGTTTCTTGCAGGAATAAAAAGATAATTTGACGTTTGAAAAATCAATCAACAAAATTCACCACATTTACAAAATAAAGGGGAAAACTCATATGGTCATTAATAGGTTTTCTTAAATGAGATATCATACTTATTTAAACCACCATAAATAATTCCTAGCATCTAACAAATACATACTCAAAATTATATTGGTTTGTTTTCTTTCTTTTCTGTCCCCATGATTGTCTTCTTCTGATGCCACTCACATTAATAGGTTAAACTCTACAGGAGATCAGCTATGATCATTTTCTTTTAATCCTCAGTCAAACACTACATTTTCCCATTGGCAATGAAATAAATTCCAAAGTCCTTATCCTGTCACTCAAATTGCTCCACAGTATGGCTCAACTTATCTTTTCTGCCTTTTTCTCAAGACTCCGCCAAGTATTTTATATATTCTGATTTGCTCTCAATTGGAAAGAGCGTTGGAACCAATGATGAATTCACTGTAGAGAATTTGGTGGGTACGTCATCCTTTACATCTTCCATTGTTCCCCATATAAATATTCACATAAATAAATTTTCTTGAGGACCTGTCATGTTTTCTCCAATTGTGAAATGAGACCTAAGTAATTAACCAGTTTTCCTTTGCATATTGGTCACTAGAAATTTAAAAGTCATATTCAAATCTAGTGACTGTGTAGGATTTTAGAACTTTCCTGGTTGTGTCTATTTCCCTTCTCGTCAATCCCCTCTCTCCAAAGTAGGTGTTGAACTTTTATTATGATATGTATTTTCAATCTTCCCATTATTTTCCCTTTTAAATTATTTCTGACAATAAGTCTCTTGTAAATGGTCTATATCCCTTATAGAATGAAGTAGGTATGAAAATATCAAATTACAGTCTAGAAGAACATATTTTAAACTTTCAAATCTCTGTGGCTTTCTTCTTGATTTTTTTTTCTTAACCTAAATTATTGCCACATCACTACCACCACCCCATCACCTAAAATGTTTTAATCTCTTTACTCCAATGATCAAAATTGTATCCTTCCTTCAATGCTCACCTTGAACGTTGGCTTTCTCATGGAATTTTCCTCGCTCCCACTGACTGAGTACAACTTATACAAAGTTCACCTTCAAGTAACAGAAAACCTGACTCAAACTTGCTGAATTTTTACTCTGAGCTCCTCCATGTGTTGACTTTTTCCTAAGGCGGCTGGGATGTCGAGATGACTACAGCAGTACCAGGCATCACATCAGTCATGGCAACATGCAAAGGAAAAAAAAAAAGGATCCATTCCCTCTCTTGCTAGAGGGTAAGGATATGTTTCCCAGAAGTCCTCCCCCACAATCTTTATTGGCCAGAGTTGGGGCATAACAATTCCTAAACTATGCACAGGAGAGAATAATGGAATTCCTATGATTGGCTTAGACTAATCAACTTAAATCCTCTGAGGCTAGGCATGAACTCAGTTCCCCTGAAACCCATGATTATGTGGAGAACAGTGGATACTAAACAAAATCAAAGATTTTTTAGAAAAAAGAAGAGGGAGATGAATATTGGGTAGACTAATGGTGGATTCTGTCATTGTGATCTCTCCCTCCCAGAATTCTTGGGGCATTTTGTTTATACCTGTCATAACTCACCTTATGTTTTCTGTGTTATAATTATCTGTGTACCTATTTCATTTCTACTTCCTACCAGCATTAAGTTCTTTGAAGACAGCACTTTGAGATTGCCCCACTTAACAACCTGAAGAAGGTTTGGCATATCAGGCACTCAGTAAGTGTAGCTTCAGTTAAATTCCTCATTTTCCTCCTAAACAGCCTTGGCATAAAAACTGTGCCTCTTTGGATTTGTGTCCATACCAGATACTTTTCTTTTTAATTTTATGAATTTTTAGAATTTTATTTATTTTTTTATACAGCAGGTTCTTGTTAGTTATCCATTTTATACATATTAGTGTAAATATGTCATAGCAGATACTTTTGCATAGCTTCATGCTTTGACTTGGAGTGCCTGCCTCCTATTAATTACCATCTACTGGTCCACACTTGTAAAGAGGCTGCTCATTCTACCTTGGGTGGAGTAAGTCCTGTGCATTGATTTTCCTGTAGGAAATGAATCCCTCACTTGTCAACATGCACTCACTCACCTGGGTCCCCTTCTGATTCATTTGCAGAATGGCTGGCAGGGACTGGGTGCAAACTGAGGCTAAAGGACAAAGCTTTTCTCTGTGCAAAGATGATTGACTCACACCTGGATCAAACTTGTGGCCCAGGCCTCATTAGCACCATATTATAATCCTGCAGAGAGCTCCCAGCCAGACCTAAGAGCAGCAAGAACAGCAGACAATGTGCCCTACAGAGGCCAGGCCCAGCCAAGAGGAGCCGGGGAACATCTGGTAGACTATAGGGTAGCTACAAAATATTCAATGTTTAAAGAAAGAACTCCCCCCAACCTTGCCAGGCCCCAGAGATATAGCATTTGAAGAAAGATGTCTCCTTACTCAGAGCTGCTCTCTTTCCACCCACCCTGGCAGCAACAGTAAAACTTAAATAATCCCAATGGTCCTTTTCCTCCTACAGCATGAATAAAATCTGAGTATGAACAGGCTGTTGTTTCCAGGATTCAATGAAATTTATTTTATTTATTTCAATTAGCAATCATCCTAATCAGCTCATTTGAAAATGTATACCCTGGAATGCACAAACACCACTCTATTCCCTATAATGGAAGAAAAGATACATTGTCATGTGGAAGAAAGGTGAAACAAAAAAAAAATTTCCTAGTTAAATTCCTGAGAAGCAAACCTGACCAAATTTCCAGTAACTACTCTGACTAAAAATACCACTGATTCCATGTTAAAGATACTGGAGCACTTTTATTCATTAATGTCTGACCAGTTGATAGGGGGTAGTAATCATTATACATTCCCCAAAAGTGTTTGGGGACCCACAAAAAGCAGGAAAATCCTCTGGGATGCCCACCCAAAAGGATCATTTCTGGGAATGTCAGACTCGAATCGGGATCATAAAACTTGTTTATGAGTTTGGAGTTTAAATCTACACCACTCCCTTCAGCACATCTCTCTGAATTTGAAGATGTCTGTTTTCTTCGATCCAACACAATATAGGAAACCAGAGCATGCTAAATTGTTTCAAGGTGGCACTGTCAAACAGGACTGAGGGGGCATCACCAATCTGTTTTCTTACTTGGACTTCCTTGTATTATACTTCAAGTTTTCTAATTTTACTTCTAGATGAGCAAGATTCAGATAAAAGACCTAAAGCAAAACATAAGAAATTAAAAAAGAGAGTTGGGGGAAGAGGAATTCTTTCAGGTAACTAATATGTGTGTGTCTTTGAAAAATAGTATGTTCCTTCTGCTAGAGTTGAAATTATGAAATCTAGGTACCAATATTCTAATGAAAAATGAATGAATGACTGAATGAATGAGAAAATGAATAATAGTTTAGGCTCTAACTGGTGCTTTGACATTAGATAAGTTACTTAGCCTCTCTGAATCTCAATTTCAAAATTTGGGGAGAGCAACAGTTTCTTCTTCGTAACGTAAGGGGGACTAGGTGTGATAACCTGTGCACTGTGTTAACACAATGCTTAATACATTGTAATAACCCAAGAAACATCCGTCACTATAATTATTATAATAGCTGGGCTTCCTGTTTCTATGGTAATAGGGCTCTGTGCATGGAAAAGGAATGAAGGGATAAGATATAGCAACTTTAAACCTCCTGACCACAAAGACAGGTCTTGAAGACCGAATCATCCTCAGTAAAATGTTATTCCAGACCAGGGAGACATTATTAACTGCGTCATAGCAAAAAAGAATGCTGCCAGCCATGAGGACACCCAGGTAACTAATGAAGACAGCAAGTAGCCAGTCAACAGCTCAATATCTTGATAGACCGACTTAACCAAAAGCAGAATCCACTGGCCAGAGGTCAAACAGCAAGTTACTATAGCCTGACTGAGGAAAAAGAATCTCCACAATCAGCCATCAGCTGAATGTCATAGCGCTTGACTTTGAAGCCCCAACTAGAGAACTGGTCTGAGGACGATTAAAAGGATACTTGATTTTCAATTTGTCCAAAGTCAACATTTGGGGAAGAATCCTAGTCTCTCTCTTTTCTCTCACACTCCCCTATCTTTTTAATATACCTGCTTTTTTTTACTCGTCTTCCAAACCCTTCCATACACCACAGATCAGACACACACTTACACACTCTAAAAATAGCTAACACTTGCATACTGCTTACCATACACTAAGTACAATCCTAAATGTATGACTATTAATTAAATTATCAGACCTTTGAGATAGGTATCACTTATAGCCCTATTTTTACCTAATAAAACTGAGGTACAGAGAGATTAATTAGCTTGCCTAAGGTCACAGAGGTGATAAAGTGCAAAGCCGCTATTGAAAGGAAGACAGTCTGGCTCCAGAGTCTGTGATCTTAATATGGCCACTGTTGGATGAAATATGAAGTAAATATTTCAAATATTCAGAACTCATTTAAAAAATATTCATTAAGGCCTGCAAAAATTAGGTTAATAAAAAAGTCTTCAACCTCAAAGATTTTAGAGTCTGGCAGATATGATAACTGCATACATAAATGACTATAATGCAAAGTAACAAGTGCTAAGTAACAGTGGTATGGGGTTTCAGGAAAGATGAAATTACTCCTGTCTTGGATGAGAAAAGTTTTTATGGAAAAGTCAAGATTTGAGTTAGGGCCTGAAGAAAGGGTAAAATTTAAATATTGAGAGATGTCATGAAAAGACATTGTAAGACTGTTATTTTTATTCATAGCTGACATTAGAATCACCTGAGAATGTTTTCTAAAATACTGATGCTTGAATTAATATTGATTAAAAATACTGATGCCCGAAAGGGTTAGTGTCAGAGTGATAACATGTGAAAAAGATTCCACTAGCCATTGCTGGCTTTGAAAATGCAAGGAAGCCACAGTAATTCAGGCAGCCTCTAGAAGCTGGAAAGGTCAAGGAAACATTTTCCTCTAGAGGTTCCTGAGAGGAATGCAGCTCTACCGAGATTTTGAGTTTAGCCTGTGAGACCCATCTTGGACTCCTAATCTCCAAAATTGTTAACTAATAAATATGTGTTGTTTTTTAAAAATACTGATGCCTGAGGTGTCACTACATATTCACTAGAATGGCTAAAGTTAAAAAAAATATTGCCAAGTGTTGGTAAGGTTGTGGAACAAATGATGGACCTCTCACACACTGCTGGTGGGAATGGAAATGGTGTAAGTCTCTCTGAGAAGAATATGGCAGTATCTATAAAGGTAAACACAGACTCACTACATGACCCAGCAATCTCACTCCTGGAAAAATAAAAACATGTATCCATACAAAGACTTGTTGCCAATATCCCTAGGAAAATTACTCATAATAACTGGAAATAACTGGAAACAGCTATACACTCCATCAACTGGTAAAAAGAGAATTAAATTGTGGCTTATCCTATACTATGAAATTCTACTCAGCAATAAAAAGGGGCAACATGGAGGAGTGTCAAAAACATAAATATGTGATAAGTAGAAATAGTCACACCTAAGTGAATACACGCTCTATGATTCCATTTATATGAAATTCTAGAAAAGGCAAAACTTTGGTGATGGAAAGCCGATCAGTGGTTGCCAGGGGTCAGGTTGCAGGGGGACCAACCACAAAGGGCACAGAGAAACTTAGGGAGATAGAACTGTTCTAAGTATTGATTGTGCTGAAGGTTACACCACTATATAGAGTTAACGCATTTCATCAGGCTGTATAGTTAAATGGATGAATTTTATTGTACATAAATTATACTTCAGTTAGGTGACACCACAGCATAGATGAATTAAATCAGAACCTCTGAAAGGTCTGGGCATCGATATTTCTTAAAGCTCCCAGGAACTTCTAATACGCAGCCAGAGTGAAGAGAAGAGCTGCTGCTCTAGGAAAAAGAAACGTTATGCTCAAATGTATGTACAAAAATAAATAATGTTATTTTATAACTTTTTTTAATTTTTAAGAACAATAAAACTGGATATCTTCAGGGAATAAAGTAACTAGAGCACAGAGTCTACAAATACGAATAGAGCAAATTAGTCTAGAAATACAACTTAGGAAAGATCATGGAAGGCCATGTTTTTTCATAGTGAAAAAATGTTCCAGACTATCCATCAGAAAGCAAATTTTTCCCTGAAAATTTGTAGAGAAAATATTCTCAATTTTTAGAAGTAAAAATATTATTAATATTCATGTATCTGCAAAATATCATTATTGTTGTTGATAATATTCACGTGGACTGTATTGTGTCCATGCTAAGGATGATAGTCAAGAAGAGAACTGATTATTATATCACTTTTGACCTTGAACAAGTTTTCTACTTTTAACCTCAATAAACTTCTATTTACTAATCTGTAAAATCAAGTGTCAAGCTAAAGGATTTCACAGCCTCCTTCCAGTTCCATTTCTTCACATGCAAAGGAATTAAACCCAGGAAACAATACCATATTGAAAATAATGGAGCAGGGTCTCAAGGAACCTGGATCTGGAAACCAGTCAAGACACATGACTGTTATTCTTTCCTTCTTTTTTCTTCAGGGGCCATACGGTGCCTGTCCTTCCATCTGCTTGCTTCTCCTTGTTCTATAGACTCATGTTTTCTGCTCACTTATCTTGTATGTGCTCAAAATGTCAGCTTCAGCTCCCAGGTCTACAGGATCTTTCAGATTTGTTTCCAAAATTTGAGAAAGAATTTTATCTCTGATTCCAACCTAAAGATGGCCCCTATCCTTTTGGGTCCAGTATCAATTCCTGATGCATTCCTATCTGGTGGGGTTTTGTTTCTGGGGGTGAGGTTGGGAAGCAGGGAGAATTTAATACTTACAACTGTTCCTTCCTGTGCAAGGCAGGCAATGAATCTAGCTAATACCTTAGCAATCTAGTCATTTATTTTTTACTTTGCAGTGTTAATCATGGATCCTGCTATCTTTGAGAGTGCTCTACTTTTATTATCTGAATATAAGTTCTGGAGATGTGTGTCGTTTGTTTGTATGCTTCAGGCAACATTCTTATACTGTTTACTGCAATTTCTTCTGAAATCAATTATCAATTTATTGAACATTTTAGAGCTATAAAGTTTTCCCAAATATTAGATATGCATTTCCTCAAAAAAAGGTATTATTTTTATATCTAACAAGAGAGAAATTTTTTGTGCTTGGCTGTCTGACTGTATCAGCAACTCTTTGATTTGAGGAGCAAAATCCCAAGAAAGTAGTAATTAAACATAGTTGATAATGTTGGAGGTGACATCTGATAGTCTGATACTTAAAATAGCCATAACTTGAGAATACTGAGAGTGAACAAAGATTTGTAGTTTAAAAATCAGAACTTAGTTCTACTATTATGTGTGCAACATGTACAGTAATTTTATGTGCACATATGCATATACACATAGTTTCATGTGTATTGTTAAGATCATTATAGAGTATATGCTTGGTCTCTTAGTTAACCCTTTCTGTTGTCTTTATACAGTTAAAGAACCCCTTCCAACCCCAGGAAGAGAACTTAGTGTGCTACCTACTGTGTACATCTGTCTGTCTGGGTCCACTTCTCTGTGTCTGTCTCTCTCCTTCTCTTTCTCCTTGCTTCAGAAGTAACTCAAAAATTCTCCCTGGCATTTCCATGCTAACTCAGTTTTCCATGGCAGCATTTAAGCTTTCTTTGAGGGTGGATTACGCTCCCATGTAAAACAGATCAAATCTTTTGGGCCATTAACCATTCTTCAGGCTGTAATGCAGCACTGCCAGTATGAAATATAAAATTGCTCAGTAGAAACCAGTAAGAAAAAAATATTCCCCAATAGGCAGAATCTAGCATCTCTAGATTGCATGCATCATCACAGCACCAGCAGCTGCTTCCTTAGGCACTGGCAGAATAGTAAATCTGAAGGTGTAGCTATTCATCTACAGTATGGTTAGGAGGAAGCCAGGAAAGAACAGAATAACACAGGGTGAAAAATGGGTTGCTGATTAGCTAAGGTTACTGTTTAACTCCAAACATTATGGCAATATAATCATCCTGCATCACTGTACAAGGGAAACTCAGTATTGCCCTAATTACTTTGCTCTTTTTATTCCCATCTCAGCATTACATCCAACAAATGAATGGGCAGACCATTCACTTATTATATACATAAATTTATATTATCTAAGATGGCATATGTACTTTGATCATGTAAAGAGAATTATGGGAATTGACATAAGTTTTTCATCTAAGTCTCCAAAGTCCTAGCCCAGGACACAGGGTTAAGCCATCACTCTTAAAATCAGCTCTGGCTCTGACTATTCCAGTGGGGGCAAAAGATATGAATTTTAAAACTATTCCCCCAAATCTACAGCCAGTGGAAAGTTCATTCATCGAGAAGGAACTGACTGACTTGACATTGAGGTGATACTTCTTCTAGGAAGGATCCCTTAGGAATCCCCAAAGTCTGGCCTCTAGAATTTTCCAATAGACATTTTTTATCTTGTAAATTTATATTTTTTATCTTATAAATTTAGAAGGTCCCAAATGGTTTTGCTCATTTAGGTTTATAATAGTTGTCAGACTAAATATTCTGCACTAGTCCACTTAGGAAGTATGTTATTTTAACTAACAAGAATATTATGTTTCGGGCTTCCCTGGTGCCGCAGTGGTTGAGAGTCCGCCTGGAGATGCAGGGGACACGAGTTCGTGCCCCGGTCCGGGAGAATCCCACATGCCGCGGAGTGGCTGGGCCCGTGAGCCATGGCCGCTGAGCCTGAGCGTCCGGAGCCTGTGCTCCGCAACGGGAGAGGCCACAACAGTGAGAGGCCCGCGTACCGCAAAAAAAAAAAAAAAAAAAAAAAAAAAAAAGAATATTATGTTTCATTTTATTTTGATATGATGATAATGAAAGATTGATGGAGTAGAACTGGAACCCTGGTGATTCTCATTTCAAGAAAATAACCTATTCAGTATTTCTCTTCTGAAAAACACCATTTTATCTTATTCATTGATGAATATGTAGATAGTCAAAACGAAACAAAAATCTCCTATAATTCCAGTGAACAGAGATAGCGTTAGTAATACATTAGTATATCTTTCCAAATATATCTATAATATTATATATAATTATACTTATATAACATACGTAGTATGTATTCTTTGTAGCTGGTCTGAGGATATTAATTAATATATGATCCTGAGTACATGCAAATGTGTGGGGCGAAACACGAATATGATTTACTTTCTCCAACACAGCTTTCCCTGCTTCAAAAGTGTGAATTCTCTCTTCCAAGCTTGGAAATTCAATATCTTTTCTGGTAAAAGTCATCACCATGGAAAGAGTACAAATAAAGAAGAATTCCAAAACAAAATAAAGCCCAAAAAGATAGGCATAGGCTTTGGGGATGGTTTTCTTCATCTAGAACTATCAATCAAGATGTTAAGCACTCATATCACATTTCTATCAAACTCACGTGAAACCTGGCACTTCCGAGCCTTGCTCCTCTCATAATCATATGTTCCTGCTCTCCGTCAAACAGTTTTCAGCTTCATGGCAGTGACATCTGTACCTCCAGATGTTAGTGTGTTTTATCAGGCCCTTCTCAGCCATTTTGATCAGGGTACATGTACACAAATTATACTATAAATCTTCTCACGCTTCATATGCTATATCAAATAAGTAAAACCAGCAAATTTACACAGAGCTACAGTAAACCTAGGAAATGTAGCTTGAGATGTAACACACTATTTATAAGGATATGCTATTATTCTTAATCCCTCAATTAATACCAGCTAGCACTACTGTACAGATTTATTACGGACCATATGCTCCTTAATTATCATCGCCTCCCAAAGTTACCACCCTGCACATCTGCAGCCAATGGGGGCTGCTGTTCCTCTGTCCCTGCCTCAGCAGGATCTGATAACCATTTTTCAGGTGGACACCTTGAAGAAGAGTCAACCCCAACAATGGCTCAGAAGAATGATTAAAATAAAATAAAAGGAAAGGGAAACAAGCTGTTTCAGGGAGAACACTGAGGATGGGGGAGATCCATTGTCAGTGATGTACCTCATCTGTTCAGGTTCATATTAGCTGAAATGTTTTTAAACTGTAGACTGTTAATGTTCCGCCTCCAAAATCTGGCTGTTGTTAATGGAATTAAAGAGGAGTTCTCCTCTTTTGAAGCAAAGGAGACTGAATGCACAGAGTGTGCAGACAGTACCATTGTTCTCAGATCAAGATGTGTCTTGCTGATTTAAAACCTTTTGGTCTGCACAATCAGGGGAGACATAACTCATAGGGACTTGGATTAAGTTTTTAAAGATTTACACTACAATTTTCAGTGAAGTTCTAGTTAATTAATCATCTCTGTACATCACAAAGGAACAGTTTTTATAAACTGTTTTCACCTTTATTGGAGTTTAACATTCTTAAGGTCACACATCTCTTTCCTCCGGTAGATGCAAGAGACATATGTACCAAGGCAAATGCTTCCTGAAATATTGTAGGCCTGATTAAAAGATGGCAAGCTTTAGCAGAAAGATAACTGGTTTGTGAATCTGGAGGCAGATGTTGGGAAAGTCACCTAACCTACAGTTTTTCGTTTGTGTTACAGAGGGCTTAAGCTAGGTGAACCTCGAGGTTACCCCATCCCTACATTAGTGACACTAATGAACTAGTACTGAATTCAAAAGATTTACAGTCACTTGCATTTTAGCCATCCAGGGAGCTTGATGACTATTTTTAGTCCTATTCTATCTCAGTAGAAATTGAGATCTCAAGAATCCATTTATTCACCAAATATCATACAATCAGAATCACTTTGAGGGTCAGTATTTTGCTTTGGAAATTTTCATATTAATTCCTAAAAATTTCTTTAAAAATTTTTCACAACTAAAGCTTTCAAGTATTTATTTACAGAAATAAATAGAGCTTAGAATAGTCAAGAAAAATCTAGAAGATGAAGAACAGCAGAGCTGCAGGACTTGCTACCAGAGTTCAAGGCTTATTATAAAGCAGATAACTAAGACAGTGAGGTTTCAGCCCAAGAGTAGACAAGTAAACCAAAAAGACAGGATGCAGAGCTGAGAAACAGACCCACCCCGATCCAGTCACATGATTTATAATAAAGGTGTCACTGCAATCCAGTGTGGACAGGATAGTCTCTTCAATAAATGGGAAAAAATGAAATTTGACCGCTACCTCACACCATGCACAGTAATTAGTTTGGGGTGGATTACAGACCTAAATGTAAAAGGTATCTAATAAACTTTCTGAAAAAAAAAGAAAAACAGAGGAGAATATCTTCAAGATCTTGAGATAGGCAAATATTTCTTAAACTAGAAAAGGAAGAGTTAGCCATAAGAAAAAAGATAAATAAATTGCTGTGCATGAAATTTAAAACTTCCACTCTTTGAAAGGCACCATTTAAAAAATGAAACTGCAAGCCACAGACTGGAAAAAAATAATTACTATACATGTATCCAAGAAATGACTCATTTAGAATATGTAAAGAACTAGAAATCAATAAGAAAAAGACAGACAACCAAAATTTATTTTAAATGAAGGAAACACTTGATCAGGCACTTTACAAAAGTGAAGTATACGGCCAATAAACATAAAAAGAAGCTCAACATTCTTGGTCAGCTGAAAAAATGCAAATTAAAACCACAGTGAAATACTACCACACATCATCCAAAATGGTGAAAAGTAAAAGGATCTACCCTGTAATAGCAAATGTAGTGACAACGTGGAACTCTCGTGTATGGCTGATGGGAATGTAAACTGAAGTAACCCCTTGGGGAAACTTTTAGCTCATCTACTAAATCTAAACACGGGTTTATCCTGTGACCCAACAGTTCCACTCCTGGGTTATGTCCACCAAAAACATTTATAACAATATTCATAGGAGCATTATTTATAATAGCTAAAACCAGGAAACAACCCAAATTTCCATCAACAAAAGAATGAATAACTAAGTTGTAATATAGTCATACAATGAAATAATTCACAGCAGTGAAAAAGAACAAACTGTTGCTTCATACCAGAACATGACTACAATCTCACTGAAATAATGTTGGGCAGAAAAGAAGCCTGACATGAAAGAGTATATATTATATGATTATACTTATATAAAGTTCAAAAACAGGCAATGGTAAATAATATATAGTGGTAAAGAACAAAATAGTGGTTACCTCTGGAATGGGGGAGAGAGTGAGGGCTGAGCAGAGGGCTGGAAACCTCCTGGTGATCTGGGTGGTGATTACATGCATATAAAATTTTCTTCTTGTGATCTATACACTTTATTGTTTGCAAGTGATATCTCAACAGAAAAGAAAATGTATGTGTGTATACCTATGTGTATGTATCCATCTTCCAGAAAACAATGTCAGATTATAATCTATGCGTATCATAATTTTTGTTCATGTTTTTAGTACATTTAAAATATTTTTCTGAATGTAAATTAGAAACCCTCAAAATAAAAAATTGAGTTTCCTCTGTAGATGAACATATTCTTCCTTGGACAGATTTACATTCTCAAACGGAGTATTAATGTAGGGCTCTCTTCTTATTTAAGCTGCCTAAAAAGTCATGAGGTAAAGAGAAAATTGTTTAACGTACGAGAATGCAGGTAGGCCTGTGTCGAAGTGGAAATTTGTTATCATGTCAAGTGAGTAATGCATTTGCAGAAATGGAACCAGAACCAACAGTCAGTTTGAGACCATTCTTTTTCCCTGTGAACTGAAGTGCATATGGGGCTGAATTATAAAGGACTGAGACCCAGAGCACCCCTGCTGCTCCCCAAACAGAAGTGAGATCCACCAAAGACCGGAAGCCCCAGTGGGCTCCCCTGTCCGGAAGCTTAGATTCAGAAGAAACTGACACTTACCATTTACTATTTTTCTTTAAAGCAGGCTTTAAAAAAAGTCACACTTTGCTGCCTCAATTTTCTCTTCTAAATGACTTTGATGCACACCAAAAATGGTACAAAAATGGCTCCCAAGTCTCAGCTTCCCATTTCCTAGACCAAATGGGCAAAGCTTTCAAACAGGGAGCAAGAAGATGACTTACCTCCAGTCTTCCTCTCTGTCTAGAATATCAGTTCTCATCCACAGCAGCCCCTCAGACTCAGGTGGTGTGAGCAGATATAAAATGAGTCACAGAAATGTATTGTTATAAGCAAAGAATCAAAGTTGCTTTGTAAGAAAGTAGTTTTAAGTAGTAACATTTCCATTTTAAAGTTGAAAAAAATGGCAGTTGAGTGTTTGATAACTTGCCATAGGGCACAAAACTAGAAAGAAGTAACCTTTTTTTATCATTAACTGTCTCTTCATGAGAGTGTATTGTGTAGGAAAACGCTCACACACTTGTGCCGTGAAATGATGGCTCATCTATTACACACATCAGACCTCCTCATCAAGTTATCACGAGCTCAAGGTCTTATTTTCAAAGAATAGGTAAATTCACCTCCATGGTACTATATTGAATCAGCCATTTTTTAACTAGGAAACTGCAATCACATATTAAAATGTTATGGTCACACACCTTAGGTAGGACAAATTCTCAGGCACTGGAAATTAATTACCTGACAGAACTTCTGGCTCAAAAGTGATATTCAAGGAAGCAAAAATAGCTACAAAGCTGTGATGTATAAAATATTACACTTTTTACAATGTTCCTGAAGAGGCATGAAAATGAACATGTAATCACTCTGATATTGCCTATATCCCTTTTTGTGTTTTCTACATAAGTGTTTTCTTGTTGGAACTTAGACATTCCTTCTTAAGAAACTTACTTTGTGTCAGAGCCGACAGATAGGAAATTATAACCAACTATGTAAATATGACAATTAACTTCCTGACTAAACAAAATAACACCTATTTCTGAATAGAAAAAATTATTTTAAATCAGTAGGAAATACCATGTAATGTATTTATGCAGTGTAGCTAGTTGACTCAGCCCGAACTATGTGTCATTGGAACAAGGATAACTGCTCGTGTAAAGCTGTTTTCTATCCATCTGAATTGTGCTGATTTCCCTCACTAAAATCTTTAATTCATTCTAGAATTTCATAAGCATAATTAGTTCAGAAAGATACAAACTCACAGAACATAAGACTTAAAATAGATTCAGAGGGCTTCCCTGGTGGCGCAGTGGTTGAGAGTCCGCCTGCCGATGCAGGGGACACGGGTTCGTGCCCCGGTCCGGGAAGATCCCACATGCCGCGGAGCGGCTGGGCCCGTGAGCCATGGCCGCTGAGCCTGCGTGTCTAGAGCCTGTGCTCCGCAACGGGAGAGGCCACAACAGTGAGAGGCCACAACAGTGAGAGGCCCGCGTACGGAAAAAAAAAAAAAATTGATTCAGAGATGACCTAATCTGATTCCCTCCCTTTATATACATGAGGTCCAGAGAAGTGCTATGGTCAAGTTCACAGAGCTCCCATTCCAAAAGTCTTCTATTGTGACTACAATCTAACAAATCCAGAAACCTTCCCTATTTGATTTGTGACTCTCTAGACTGACCCTGATAAACACTAGTTTTAGAAAATCAAAGTTCTTTTTAAAGGTCAATGTTCAAATATAAACAAAAGAGGTTCTTTCATACCCATATAATTTACTATTTAAAACAAAGGTCTGAGTTCCTTGACTTGTTTCTAACTATATGGAAATTACTATTGACAACTTTGAAGAAACTGGGAAACCAAAATGAAAACATCCTCACAATTCTAACATCTTAGAATGCCCACTAGATGTTGTCAGGGAATCATGCCAACTCGATGCAGAGTAAACAGCAGTGCCTGCATTTATGTTATTTCTGATATCAAAAAGCTTGGGCTGTGACTAAGGCTGACAGCCCTTACTACCTACCTATGAGACCCTAGGCAGGTTACATAACTTCTCTGTCCCTTATTTTCCTCTTGTATTAAATGAAGATAATAATACCACCTGTTCCACAGGTTTTTGTATACATGTAAACACACGGAAAACACATAGAACAGTGCCAGATGCACATTTTGGCTATTATCATTCTCATTATGTTGATGATAAGATGGGGATGATGATGATGATGTGTTGTTGCACATGTAAAAAGGAAACAGTGAATAAGATTTAGTTATTTATCCTTAATTGGTCATGAATAAATTAATTTCAATTTAAAATTTACTTCAGAATTATTTTAAAAATTAATCTTGTCTTAAGTTCACCTAGGTATGTCATCTCCACTTGCAAAGCCTAAACTCCATGCCTTAGATATCTCTGTATATAGGCTATAGAGCCTGGCAGCTTGCCTTATACATATCACCTGCTTAATAGGCATTTGTTGAATTAATGAATGAAGGTTTAAATAAACCAAGCTCAAAGGAAAAAGAGATTGCTGTCCCCGCCCCCTCACATAAACATATCAACCCTGCCCAATTTATTGGAAGGTGCCCAAAGCACTGATGAGACATTTGGCTAAAGTCTTCAAAATAGTACACAGATAGATAAATGGTCTTTTTTTTCTTACAGCTTTTAATATCCTGTTCTTTATAAATGACTTTCAGACTCATTTTCTATTACAGTTATCTTCTGAAAATGTATTATACCCTAATAGCCAGGCTTTTTCTCTGTCTCTAATCCTAGCTTTTTGGTTTGGTGCTGCTTTTTTACTTTGAGAAATTAATTTAAGTATTCTGCTTGTCAGTGGATGAGTGAATGAATTATTCATTTTATTATGAAGCATAAATTTTAAAGAACAGCATTATAACTTCTTTTTATATGCCCCAAATAATGGATCATTCCAGAAGCCATTATGGCACGCTTTATCTAACAGAGGGTGCACTTTTTAAAGCTGTGTCAAACTAATATGTTTTAGTATAACTATGAAACCTTAAAAGAAGCCAGCTCAATTTAGTATCTAAATAAAAATATAAGCTACACTTCAAGTCAGAAATTAGGTTATATTGGAATTCCCTGATTATTATTACCATTAACCAGAACAAATGATTAAGGCGAAGCCAATATGGCAGTCACGGCCTCCTCTCCATAATGATAACCCAAACCCTCACTCCCCTTATCCAAATGTTATCCTCATGCATATGTGATAGATATAAACTAACAAACAGGATTAATATAAAATAAATTAATCTCAGCATTAGTTACAATTTTTTCTAACTGAAGACTCTACCATACTCTGCACTTATGTATAAACATGCATATATAAATTAGACTGAATTGCACTAAATATCTATTAATATTGTATAAAGCATTGTATCTAAAGTTTCTGATTTTGAAGATCACTGTTAGACATTAATATTTTAAAGCTGTGTCTCCATAACCAAGCATTTTGAACACCCTATATTAACTATTGTTTTTTCCCATATGCTATAGCCTCTGCTCAACATAATGACAAAAACAATTTTTTAATGTGTTATTATAAACTCTTGTCTACATACCCCCTTTCTCAAACTTATTTCATTTGTTGTAAGAGCAGCGAGGTTTAGCTGACTGACATCCTGTTAGACTCAACAGATAATATGCATATTACTTTCTGACCCATCTTTATTTTAAAAAATTAATAAAAAGGAACATGAAAGATAATCATTACAGACTAAGGAACAGTCATTACAATGGAGGAGATAGATTTACTCAATGACAGAGAAGTGAATGAACCTAGGCAGTTAAGACTATTGAGGAGCATGAAAAGCCTTACTGATTATTTTAATTTCCTAAATTCTTTAGTGTTCTGAAAGGCTCTTTAAAACTTCATATTCTTTCACATTTGTCTGTCGCTATTATCTTGTCCAAAGCTCTCACTCACCTTCATGCTACCGAGAAAGACCGTTAGCATCAAACTGGCAAGATTTAATCAGAGTTTATTGCCTCAGATAAAAACACTGCCACATTTTTTATCTTTTTATTAAATTTACAAACTTGGGCATCCACATTAGGGAGCAAAAGGTGATTGCCTGTTTCCTCTACCGGAATACAATGTTATACTTCTCATATAGTAAAAAACTCTTTCTTTTGGTTTGGTAAAGAGAAATGAAGTTTTTTTTTAATTGAAGCAGGGCCCAAGAACTTTCCTTTAGATTATATTCAGGATGATAATTTCCTTAACAAAAAAAAAAGAGAGAGAGAGAAAGGATGAATTTAAACATCTGGCCCTCGCACCCAGATATATTACAAAAGCAAAGTAAGTACTATATTCTTGGAGTACAGCAATAATACTGCTGATTCAGAAGTCAGACAGTAGGAGAATTTTAGGGTGCCCATGTCTACAAGACACATGATAACAAAAATTAGAACTTTCCTTAACAAGGTTTAATTGTAGCACAGTTTTAGATCTCAAAGAAAAGTGTAACTTCTCCCTCCAAAAATATTTTTTACTTTATAAAAATGACTACCAACTTCCACTTTTGAGATTAGATGGTTAGATATTCTGATTTGGAAACGGATTCCAGAACTACTGGGAGTATCCATTAGCTGTCCACCAGCACCTTGGTAGGCATTGGTCAAAAGAAAGCAAGATATGAGTGTCATTAAAATTACATTTAGTAAATATTAACAATGTTTCTTAATTATAAGGAAATTACAAGTATGTAAATGTAACTGCTATTTTTCTATTTCATCTCTTAATAATAACCACCATTTGCTGAGCCCATTAGATGCCAGGAACATTACATACATTAGCCAAATAAGATGGACATTATTCTGTGTGTGTGTGTGTGTGTGTGTGTGTGTGTGTGTGTATAAATGGAAAACAAGGACAGAAAATTGTCCGAGGCCACAGATAATTACTCACATGCAGTAAACTAGGATTCTAGGATTCAAACAGGTTTCTCTAACTCCAAGACCACACCATCTTGTTTTGTCACTTGCTGCTAATGAATCAAAAATTGTTCAGACTGACGTAGCTCTTCAAAGTTGGTTGAATAGCTCACTATGTGTAATTCACGAGTGCCCTGCCTTACCTCCAAAGTTTTATATAAAAGCTTACATGTTCTTGAAAATAAGGTCTTCTATATATAATATTTCAGAAATGCTAGCTACATGTGCCTCAAGAATACATCATATATTTTGTAGTTGAATCATAGCACATTCTTAAACTGAAAGCAACATATCCAGATATTTTTACATTATAAATCCAAAAATCTACAAAGATATAGATCATTTATTTTACCAGCTGCTGTATGTGCATAATACCACATTGTACTACCAAATGAACTATTAGACTATGCATATTTTTGGAATCAATATTTTTGAGCCTTCTTATAATTCCCTCTGGTAAGGCAGATTTAAATCTTTTTGCAAATATAAAAAAACTTATATATTCAAATGACCGTTGTTCTTCAACAATGTAATCTTAGAGGACTTTCATGCATATTCTTGTATACCAAATGATTTGTAGAGCTCGTCTTTAAAAATTAACTTCAGGGCTTCCCTGGTGGCGCAATGGTTGAGAGTCTGCCTGCCGATGCAGGGGACACGGGTTCGTGCCCCGGTCCGGGAAGATCCCACATGCCGCGGAGCGGCTGGGCCCGTGAACCATGGCCGCTGAGTCTGCGCGCCTGGAGCCTGTGCTCCGCAACGGGAGAGGCCACAACAGTGACAGGCCCGCGTACCGCAAAAAAAAAAAAAAAAAAATTAACTTCAGAGATGATTAACCACAGACCTACCCTCCTGATTTTATACTTATAACTGCTTTGGGACAGCAACAGCCTCATCCATCCAAATATTATTACCCTGTCTTATTCAACAGGCCTGAATTTTAAATATATTTGTCTGATTTCAAGAAGAAAATCTTTCTCCACAATATTTTCCATACTACTCAGAATATTCAAGAGAATGTGTGATAGGCTTGAAAAGGAAATCCAAGACTGTATACATTGGAATAAGAGATCTTCTCAAGATGACAACTTCCAAAAATTGGAGGTATATAGCAACATTAAAAAAATAATTTGTATGACTTTATTTGTCACATCTCATGATACCTTAAGAGACTTTGGTTAATGAAATTTATGCAGTTCAAATTTATCTTCCTGAAAAGGAACAAGTGTGGGAAAAAAATCATTCCAAAATCATTTTCAAATTAGATATGAAAAGAACTATCATTAATTTCTAGAAATTGTACAATCAGACTTCTAGATTTAGTAAACAAAAATCAAAAATTGTATAGAATTTGTGAACTCTGGAACTGGTTGGAGCAAGGGTGACCTGACAGATAATGTTCATGGGAAAAGGCAGCCTATGATTAGAAATTGTGGATAATCGAAAGTTACCTGAGGGTGAGAACACAACCTTAACATCATCTAGGTTGTCCTATTCTGATGAATTCCACTGACCCCTAAATACCCAGGAAAGAGAAATGAGGTTTTAAACCTCATTTAAAAGGAAGTTTAAACCCCGATGCTTATTCATGATTTCTCAGCTTTGAACCCTCATGATCACCTTATTCTTCTATACATACTTCCCAGTTTTATACTTTGGCATACTATTTTCTAGGACAGTAATGATGAGACCCATGTTATGTGCTTCCATAGTACACTATACATTATAGAACCTCACACACTTTGAATAATTACTTATTTAACATCCCCAAAAGGTAAATCTATTTTGCATCCGTAAATGCAAAACCCAGATCTAAATGGCTTTCCATTACATCTCCGGTGCCTAGCAAGGTGCCTGGCAAATAGCAAATGAATATTGGAAGGAATAAAGGAATGAAGGAATGAATGTAGGGAGTAAGTGATTTTATTCTCTGTAGAGTAGACCTTGATGCATAGTACAAGTAAATGTTTTTAAACTGGCAATACAATATTTTTTTATCGATGAGTATATTGCTTAAGCTTTAAGTATTTTACTGATAGTTTATTAAATATACATTTACTATTTTCATTTCTCTTACTCTTATCCCATCTCTTTCAGATAATGACCAAAAAATTCTCATAGTCCTTTTATTGATAAGAAACACACACCTACACACACACACACACACACACACACTTTTAAACAAAAGCCTAAAAAAAAGAAAAGTCTGTCAGAAAATCTCATAAGCTCTGGGGAAATAACACATTTCAACAAATCTTTTCACTTGATGAAGGATAGTTACTTTGAAAGGGAAAGTTTGCTTTCATAAATAGATTTTAACGCTAATGAGCCCACAAGAAAGGCTTAGGAATGACTGTTCTTGAAAAAGATCAAGACTATTGTCACACTGAGAAACCACATTAAGAGCTCGTTAAATGGCCTGACTTAAAATGCTATACGAGCCTGAAGTATTCATAGTATATTTTGCTGCGTCTTTACGTGCCCAGGTATTAGATAATACCATGAAGCATTCTCCCATAAAGGAATAGCTGAAGCCACACCTCCTTCATGTGAAAGGGGCAGCCATTACTCAGCTCCAGCTACGGTTTTGCTAGAAAATTTAGGCCCACTCTTGCCATCACATCTTATTTTTCAAGAGAAACCAGAGATAAGATTGTTACATAAATCTCTTAAGCTTTTAGTGTTGGTAACTAAGCTAAATTTTCTGGACATGGTAGAGGGCCTCTACTTCTGGTTAGGATATCAGAAATTCACAAGACAGCCTTGTTCTGGGTGGATGAAGGGAACCGGAACAGAGAATATAGAGCAAAGCTGAACCGGCTGCTATAGGGGCTGCCAGATGCCTCCTCTAATAACTGGAACAAGACGGCTAAGCTATTAAATCATAGGTTTGTTGTTGGTTTTAAGCCATCAGGGAGAAACCTAAATGAGATGATGTGCCCTTCCTAGGACAAAAGAGATGCACAGCTATTTTCATACTTGATAAAGTAGCAGGAAAAAGAAGTATCTGCCATAGACAGCAATAAGGAGAAACCAGCCAAACTTTTCACAAACTTTTCACAGTCATGTGTGATTAGACTTCTAAGGAGCTCCAACCACAGAACAAGTGTGCACCCATCCCACCAGCTGTGTCTTCACCAAGTACATCCAAGTGATACAATGAAGGCTAGGAATGGAACAGGAAAAATAACAGAGGTCCTCTGAGGTATGCAGGACTTTCCCTAGTGCAAGGGGGCAAACCCTTGGGACTGAGGGCAGGAGAGAAATGCTAAGAAAAGTTCCTTCAAGGCCTTCACCCTTCACTGATGCTTGGAAGCAGGTCTCCACAGGTGGGATCAGATCAGCAGAAGGTTGAGAGACTTCTCAAAGAAAAAAAGGCTGGGAATGCGACCTGTGGGAGATACCACATGGCTTAACAAACATGTGTATGGGAAAAAGGTGAAAGCAAATAAAGATATTTCCAGACAAACAAATAGACAAACCAAAAACCCCACTGTGGATGCCAAGTAAAACACCTACAGGCCAGTCATGACTACCAGTGTTCAGAACTTTCCTCTAAACCATATAAAATATTGTCCATAATTCTCAAAATAGCTTATTGCCAATCCTATCAATAATGAGCAGGTAGCCAATAAATCATTTAGCTCAAATTTACTAGTCTCATCTTCAAATTAGATTATCTGGAGACAAGATTATTTCCTCAGTGTCTGGAGCTAAAAGTAGTCATAAGAATATGATTTGACTGAGAATTTTTTTAATGGCAGGGTCCCTGTTTCTTCAGTCTTTAAATCCCCAGTTCTTGGTGCATGCACAGAAGTTCCAAACAAATATTTACTGATCAGAAGAATGTAACATATTTTTATGAGCATTCTAGAGTCAATAAATTAACAAAATACTGCTTTTATTATCTAGGTCAGTTGCTCTTACCTCATTCAAGTTTTTATTTTTTTATAACCTCTATCATACATAGAGAAAACCACATACCAAGGAAACAATTACACTAGTTGCAAGGTCAATGGGACATGGTTCATTTCTTATCGATTTAACATCATCATATAGCATAGGCCCGCACTGCTGATGTTTCATGGCTTTAGGGTGTTCAGGCAAAACTTTCCTACATTTAGTCTCTAAACAAGTTTATAAGGGTAACATCTATTTGCAAAATTGGAGCCGGAAGAATTAAAAATGAGTTGAAAATATTACCTATTTTTAGCTGGAAATGTTCCAGAGTATCCAAGAACCAGAAAACCAAACTCCTAAAGACAGGCCACAGAGGAGAGCATACTCCATTGGAGGTCTCTGTAAAGCAGCTGTCATCCCATGATATATTTCAGCCAAGTAGAGGACAGCCCAGATGCATTGTGGGGTGATCAAACTCACCTTGGAGAAGCATAATGGTTAATTGGCAGCACCAATATAGCTGCAAATGCATAAAGGAGATAAAATCTCAGTGTTTCCTAACTATTAGAGTCTACATGTCAGAGTGAGTTTTAATTAACAGAGTGCTATAAAGGCTTCTCAGAAACAACTATAAAATATAAATAAATTGTGGTCTGTGTAAAGCTTGGTGAAGAGAATTTTTTTGCCAATGCGGTAGAAAATCTAGCTTAATATTTATAGTGTTGATGGCGATTATATCTGCTCTATCTGATTTAGCAAGAAATATAATAAAAGATCTAGGAACACTCTGTTGCAAAGATGTTGTCATAAATAAGTCGGGCCTTAAATATTTTTACACCAACTTTAAAAAAAACGGGGAATTAAATGAAGCAAAGAAAAATCAACCTATGATGCCATTGTGAATGCAGTGTTTGTTAACCCTCCTATAAAATGAATCTTTCATAACCCTCAGGGAATAGACTATGCTAAAAATCAATGCCAAAACTTGTCACTACAGAATTTCCATGATTCTAAAGCTCTTTCTAAGAGAAAAAAAAAAATGGAGCATAAATTTCTGTTACATAGAGTGTTTAATAGAAAACAGATCAAAATAAATAAAGCTGAACGCTATTGACAATGATGGAGGGAGCAGAGAGTGTCACTGGGAAGTAAAAGTTAGGATCACAGAACATACCACAGAGTTATACGTCTTGGAATTACTATAATTTATAAACCGTGAGCTCTACTGACTGCTTGAATAAGGCTGCAGAAGGAAAATTATGCCTGGCACCTACAGATGACATTGGAAAATTACCAATTAGTGTATTTTTAATCTGAAGCCCATAGAACTGGCTTTCCTGAGAACGTGTTCTCTGAGCACAGTCATTCTTGGGTTGCTCCAGACTCCGTTCTAGGGTGATAGATGGGCCATACTTTGGAGGTTTGCTCATCATTTTGGAGGGTAGTTATAGGAAGCATTCAAGTGGGCTGTCCCAAGGGCTGTTCCTCCCTAGAGAAGAGTGTGCTCTGAGAACAAATGGAAGCCCTATTCAGCCCCAGAGCTAAACTCACTCAGTGGTCAGACTTTCTGCAAGTAGGATCCTAAAGTTATTTTAAAATGCAGCAATCCCAGGATTTTTACAAAGATTTTTGCTTACCATTTTAATCTTTTTTATTTGTTTTTAATTGAAACTAGGGCCAAATGCCAGCTCTGACATTTACTTCCTGTGATTTTGGACAAGTATCTTAACTTCTCTGTGCCTCAGTTTCCCCAACTATGATGTGATTAAAATAGTACTCATAGGTTTCTTGTGGGAATCATAATGCCTGGCACATAATATTGATGATACAAGCATTTGCTATTTTATGGAAATGTCCAAATCAAATCTTCTTATTACTTCAATCAGCTCTGAGCCATGTGACAGAAAACGAAGTAGCTGCTAGAAATTTTTATCTAATGAGGGATATAAAAACAATTTCCAGGTAAAGATCTCTGTGTAAAAAAAACTGTGAAGAGGGCAGACAGTAATCGATAGGGGAATCCACTTGAACAAAACCACCCTTATAAGTTCAATAGGTATAAATTAACACCTACATAACATGATTTCCAAAGACATCAAGAAGTTTTCTTCTCCCTACTTTTACACCCTCCCAACCTCAAGACATACTTCTTCTCCAGGTTGATTTATATTTTAAATACTAATAGTTAGCGGTATAATATTTTTATTCAAAAATGGCAATCATTCCTGGAGTTATTAGAGCGTAGGGTAGAGATGGTTTCACATCAAGCATTATTAGTACTTTATTCCTTAGAGTAAATGAGTATTGGTATTTCCTGAGAACCAATGTTAATAAAAACAAAGCACACAAAGAATAGTTCTGAAAAAGATAAAGCACAGAAAGAGTAGATTAAAACCTCCAAAGACAAACTTCATCTTCTTTACATTCTTGCTCTGGGCTAGCAAAGCCATCTTATTAATATAAACTATGATGAATTATAGAATGACATTCCATAGAAGACGTTTTACCAAGTTCCACATAACAAAATCACCAGATTCCCTGATTCCCTCTTTTCCCATTACAAAGAAGACTTTGCATGTAAAGCAGGGCATGCTGACTGCCTGGAGGGTGGCAGGCTCCTCCCTGTTGCTTCGGCTCCCAATAATTACAGTGGATATTTACCAAGGGCAATTAGGTTTGTTCCCAAACTAGTTTGCTCCAGTTGCACTTGTTATAAAGATGTAATACAATTAAATTTTTGGTAAAATAATGTAAGTTTTAAAAAGAGAGGTGTTATGTGTCTTAGTTTGACTTTCCTCCCAGAAAGTCAAGCCTAAGACAAGGGTTTACATGCAGGCAGTTAATGTGATCCCAGGAGTGGAGAACCAGAAAGAGCAGAGAGGCAAGATAACAGTGCATTATTGAGCAGGTTATTGCTGTTAGCAGCTGAGGCCAAATTCCCCCAAACCCTCTAAGAAGCCATGTAAAATGTATCTACAGGTCCCATACCCCATTGATCGAAAGTTTCCCTTGGGGCATAACTCCCCTGCACATGCGTGAGGTTGCTGAAACCATGTATTTAGGGAGTTTCCCTAAAGGCATATCAGAAGCCTCTCATGCTATGGCATTAGACAGCCCTGGTAAACAGTACAGCTGAGACTGAATACTGTCAGTTTATACCTGCAAAATGCTTGTGGCTGCAATAATAGCTGAAATGAAAAGTGGACCAAGATGGTGTGAGGTGTCCAATACACCACTAAAAAATCAGGTCATTGCTTTACAAAACCATAAAGGCAATAGCTAATAAAATATTGCTATCATGTTCAATGTGGGCAAAACAACTATAGGAGTTTGGAAAAACAACTGTAAAAGTTTTCTAATTGCTTCACCAGGGTCTGTCATTTCTCACTCCACTTGAGCAAAAATGAATTTGGAGATCATAAAAATGCATTGTCTTTGATGTATATAAAAAAGGACTACATATAACTCTAATGAGAAGATCTGTGCTCAATGAAAAAGTTTCTGGCTCTAGATCTAAAGACTGGTAAATGAATGTGTACTTATATTTTTAGGTTAGGTAAAACATTTAAGATACGTGTGTGTCATGTATTAATCATGCCTCACTTTATCCAACTTTTTGTAGTGGTTCCAATTGCATTTAGGTAAATGAGCTCTTACTCTATTTTCCTGAAATCCTTAATTTCATAATATTGCCAGGTAGCATGGTAAAAGCACTTCTCAGTTTATCTGAGACACATAGTACAAATTATTACCATATAGTTATATGTACTATTATAATTAATAGAAAATGTTAAATATATAATATTCCAAAAATTAATTTAGTAGCCACTACATTTACTTAGGACACCAGCAAAAGCCTCCCAACTGGCCTCCCTCTCTCCAACTTGAATCCACTCTCCAGAGTGCAAATATTTCGGAAGTGCAAAATTGATCTTGCCATCCTCTCTGCTGGAAATCCATTGGTCTGGAGCAAAATTCAAACTACTTATTCTGGCCATGGATTCATTCATTGTTAATTGAGCATCTTCTGTATACCAGACCCTGTTTAACTGTCTATCCTAATCACTTGCCGCTGCCTCCTCACAATTCAAACTCCAAACATTTGAATGTTGATCTTTCCCCCAGGGGTTAACTAGATGGTAAGATGAATCCCCCAGCTCTTTTAAGGCTCTGCTGAACTCTGTACCCCTTCGAAGTGGCCAGACATTCCTCCTGAGTAATGCCTGATCAAATGGTCACCTCCCGCTTGTCTGACTCCATCTTCATGGAAGATGTTCCTTATAAACTTCCAAAAAGCTACATGCTGCGTTTTAGCTACCATGTCTCTTGTTCATTTTTCTTTCCACTCCAGAAAAATACTTCTCCAAAACCCTTTCTAGTGCCAGTGAAGGAATGTATTCAGCATAGTGTAGATGGGAGCATCATTTATTACTCTTAACTGGTTGTTCTAAGGATTCCTCTGCTTCTACACCTTCCAGCCCCACCTCTTTCTATAGCACCTCAGCCTCACTGTCTTGTTACATTTATTATTGAACAAAAAATTAAAATATGTCTCTGTTACATTAAAATGTCTCATAAAAATGAAAGCAGACTTATAGGAGAATAGTTGACGTAGTTGAAGACAAGTTGATAGTATTCTTAATACTGGATTCTTTGATTTTTTTTTAAGGCTACTTATTTTATTTTTTTTAATTTATTTTTTTAAAAAGTTTGACTGTGTTGGGTCTTCGTTGTGCGGGTGGGCTTTCTCTAGCAGTGGCGAGCGGGGGCTACTCTTCATTGTGGTGCACGGGCTTCTCATTGCGGTGGCTTATTTTGTTGCTGAGCATGGGCTCTAGGTGCTCGGGCTTCAGTAGTTGTGGCTTGCGGGCTCTAGAGTGCAGGCTCAGCAGTTGTGGCGCACGGGCTTAGTTGTTCCGCAGCATGTGGGATCTTCATGGACCAGGGCGTGAACCCGTGTCCCCTGCACTGGCAAGCGGATTCTTAACCACTGTACCACCAGGGAAGCCTTAAAGTTACTTATTTTAAACTAAACTGACATTACTTGTCATGTGAGGGAAGAACAATTTTTAAATTATTTTTTATAATCATAGAGTCTGAGTTACATCTAAATTAGAGTTAATTCTAAATAACCAATATTTTATAACTTTATATGAAGTATAACCTATAAAAATATTGAATCACCATGTTGTATACCTGAAACTAATATAATATTGTAAGTCAATAATTTTTAGTAAATAAAAAAAAATAATAAGTAATGTAAACTAAAGAAGCTTCATTTTTGCCTTTTATCACAAGAATAAGGCTGGATCAATCACCAGAGATAGTCATGTGCAGAATGTTTATCTGTATATCACCCATAGTTAATACAAAATCAATTCTCACTAAATGTTTGGGGAAATTAATCTCTATAATTCAATTTTGTATTCTAAAATTACTGATAAAATTTAAATACAGCATTGGGTACTAAGTACTGTGGAAATGAATATGGTACTGAGGAAAACAGTAGAAAAAGCCCTGGCTACTGTATTTGGGGGAGGAGGGTCCAGAATTTCCTCATCTGTAAAATGAGTAGGTCAGACTGAATTGTCTCAAAGATTGTTTTTTAACTCTCAACACTAACTTGACTTGTTTCCAGTCATCCTTTTCACACTTGTTGACACATGAAGTTGCATGTCTTTTTTTTTTAACATAGAGTTATGCAATAACATATTATCCACATTGGATTTTATCCTCTGCCACAGTCTTCTTTTTCTTCATTACAAAATATTTCTCCTACTGTCTAATGTGGGTGTTGACAAGCAATGATGCAGATGCCTCACATGTCTAAATCATGCTTGTCACGGCTGCTCACTACCACTGCCATGAATTGTTGTCTCCTTAGAAATCTACAGGATCTCTCTTCAAAAGTCAGGGCAGGGACTTCCCTGGTGGCATGGTGGTTAAGAACCCGCCTGCCAATACAGGGGACATGGGTTCAATCCCTGGGCCAGGAAGATCCCACATGCCCCAGAGCAACAAGAGAAGCCACCACAATGCACTGCATTGTACACTGCAACGAAGAGTAACCCCTGCTCACCACAACTAGAGAAAGCCTGCACGCAGCAGCGAAGACCCAACACAGCCATAAATAAATAAATAAATAAGTCAGGGCAGACCCAACACTCTTCCCAACATCCAAGCCACCAAGAGAAGAGTGATGGAAGCTCTGTACACTGCTGGTGAAAATCTCTAAGATCTGTTCTAGCAGCCTGACCTCAGTGCATTTAGTAGAGCGACGTGGAGCAAAGCTTGCTGCAAGTGGTGAATGCAAAGAAACAGGCTTCAGTCTCCCTTAGCATGGTGGGAGGTATCCATCTCATTGGTAAATGCTGTTTTGTAGCTTTGAATAAATACTGGCATGAGTTTCAAAATGTTTCAAACCATGACCTTTCTTTTCAACTGAAAGGGAGATTGAATATATCTGACATTAAAAGTTCAACCCTTCCCCAAGACACTTGTTACAGTAGGCTTCAGAAACATCATTAATGATCACCTCAGTAGTCTTGCTATATTGTCCATTCATTTATTCATTCTACAAGAACTTTTTGAAATGTCTACCAGGTGTCAGGTCCTATACTAAGCACTGTGGGTATAGAGATAAAAGACAATCTCGGGCTTCCCTGGTGGCACAGTGGTTGAGAATCTGCCTGCCGATGCAGGGGACACGGGTTCGAGCCCTGGTCTGGGAAGATCCCACATGCCGCGGAGCAACTAGGCCCGTGAGCCACAACTACTGAGCCTGCGCGTCTAGAGCCTATGCTCCACAAAAAGAGAGGCCGCGATAGTGAGAGGGCCACGCACCGCGATGAAGAGTGGCCCCCGCTTGCCGCAACTAAAGAAAGCCCTCACACAGAAACGAAGACCCAACACAGCCAAAAATAAATAAATTAATTAAAAAAAAAACAAAAAAAGACAATCTCTGTGTTTAAGGGTTCACCATCAAGTGGGAGCCAAGCAATTGAATAGACAGGGATGCAAATAAATAAATCTTGTCACTCAAATAAATCTGGTCTGTTAACTAGAAACTTGTCACCAGTCTTATGGGCTTACTAGTAAAAGGCCTCTGAACTGAAATGAATCAAGAAGCAGTAAAAGATCATTACTGAATACACTGCTATGCTATTGATTAGCTCCTATTTGTAATACACATTAATGGTGGAAAGTAACATGTTAAGTGCTAAGTATGAGTATTTTCCCCATCCAGTTAATAACTTAATTGTGACATTTGGGTTATATGTCGAGCTTCAGGCAGCATTCAAACTATCACTAAAACACAACAACATGGTGTCATCAAATATAGCGATCCAAAGATGATAAAATTTTATGTATGTTTTTATGCATTACCTATGTACAAGTCAGCAAATCTATAACAGTAATTTGTAATAGACATAAAATTGATATTAATATAATAGCTATATTTAAGGTAACTGTCCATTTTGCCACAAAATGTGTGGTAATCATGAGATGCATAAAGTCTCCCTATGGGAGCCATGGACCTGACTCAGGAGAGCAGCCAACCCATGGGAATTCAGCAGGGATGGAGCTAGGAGAAAAGATACCCTGACTTTACCCCTCTTCCTCCTTCCTATCTCCAGTCAGTACTCCATGGGTGAACCCAATTAGAAGCCAGAGAGCTAAGGAGCCCATTAATGTGGTCCATATAGGCCAGCCTCCCAGTATACAAAATAGGGTGGAGAAGCGTAAGGTGTGCAGGGACAGCTAGAAGAGATCTAGCACAGTACTAGGAGTAGTAGTAATAGTAATAGTTGAAGTAGTAGTAGCACTGAGAAATGTGGGCTGGACGCTAATACAAGTAGGTATTTATTCAATCCCATGACCAAGGGTATGGATTTTGAGATTGTAATCAGGATGAGCGTTAGTGCTATTGTGTGCCATCTTCTATGAGTGACTGAAGAATACTAATGTAGGAAGATAATTAATTATGTAAATGAAGCAATAAATATCCAAAAAGATGTTAATATATTGGAATGATAAGCTGAAATGAACATAATAACATCTATTTAGGGAAAATAAATGTTACATTTTACATGTTACAAATTAATCACAAAAAAAGAATAGAAGTAGATGTGATAAAACTTGAGAGCTTTAATTGACCAGAAATGAAATGTGAGAATATTATACCTCAATCTATGAATAGAAATACAGAATCAAGAAGGGACTAGGTCTAGAGTCATAATGTAAAGCAGAGATGGGGACTGATAAACATGGTGAAGGTCAGAAGTATCCAGAAACAATTCTTCTGAACCCATAACTTCTGAGCCCTGATGCAGGCCCTTGTCTTACCAGAGAGGCTCTGAGTTGGCTTTGTGTTAATACTCAGTTGAGCTTTCAGTCATTCTGCTTTTAGCTATAGTTTGCATCATATTTTTATGCAGCTTCAATTTGTCCCAGGTGAGAAATTTGTGATATTTCACAGAACTGGTAATATGCCAGTAATTTTCCATTTAAATCATATGCATAAAAAATATCTGACACAACTCATTTATCCTGAGACTTCTTTTTCTTTTCAATTTAAGATTTTAAAATGGAGCATTTTAAAGTAGAGATTGACATGAAAAATGTTCTCACAGACTCTTTGAACATGTCAGGGGTGGGAAGAATAGGAGAAAGCTAACAAGGTCTGAGCATTTATGTATTGATGTATTTAATCCACAAAATTATCCTATAATGTTTACAGTACTTATTTCCATTCTATTGATGTAAAAAATCTTAGCTTAAAGAGGCAAATAAATTAACCTATCTGTAAATAGCAGGATTCAAACCTAGGAAAAATAATATCTTTTTTTTATTAAAGAATATAGAACTCTTTTTATTAAAGTTCTTGTATCTTTTATATTGATTTCTTAGTCTTTTGAGTTTTTTTTGGCGGTACGCGGGCCTCTCACTGTTGTGGCCTCTCCCGTTGCGGAGCACAGGCTCCAGACGCGCCGGCTCAGCGGCCATGGCTCATGGGCCCAGCCGCTCTGCGGCATGTGGGATCTTCCCGGACCGGGACACGAACCCATGTTCCCTGCATCGGCAGGCGGACTCTCAACCACTGCGACACCAGGGAAGCCCTCTTCTTTGTTTCGATCTGGGATATTTTAAACCTTATTTCCCTTTGTAAATCCCCATTATAATTTTGCTGTAGTTAGCTTGCATGAGCCATAATTGGGAGACAAAACACAAAAGATACTCAGAAATGTTCAACTGAGTAATGATCAATAGAGGAGAATAGCAATGAAGTTCGTAAGACCTTAGGCTGGCCAAAACTGTCATCAAACTAGCATTTGTCAATGCCAAGTTATTCCACTACTATACATCTATATTTCCAATCCAAGTGTTGCATAACTAGCTAGCAGATCATACATATTATACCAAGCCTAGTCAAATGTCTTCATCCATGTACACAAAATATTCTAAATTGCTAAGTTATTCCTAAGAGGAAAGTGGGATGATACTTATTGTAGACTATATTAATGAGTTATCATTTACAATCATATATAAGCCATGTTGGTTTTTTGGATCACTAGTGAAAAAATATTATTAGCTTCCATTAGAATAGCTCAGATCTATTTTTAAAATAAGCTGCATTTGGGTAACATTAAAAGCAGTTGATAAATTCATCACAAATCCCACCCTTTAAAAAATAATAAATTATTTAAGAAGCTCTAACAGACAATGCTTGACCAACCAAATTCAAACATATGAGGAAGAAATACAGGTTCACTTTTAAAGGATGTAGTTCAATTGCTTGCATTATTTCAGATGCTGTGTTTTGAGCCTGTTGCAGACACACAGTGACTTACGTCCATTCAGATTTCTCTGAAGCCCTGTCCAGGGCATGAAAACAGTCTTGCTGCACAGGAGGCCAAATTCAATCCCCAAGGGCACCAAGAATTTTCCCCAAGGGCAGCACTTAGCCCTGGCCCGACTGCCTGGCTACAATGCTTGTTTTCAGCCATCAAAAAGGAAATGAAATTGAGATATTTGTAGTGAGGTGGATGGACCTAGAGTCTGTCATACAGAGTGAAGTAAGTCAGAAAAAGAAAAACAAATACCGTATGCTAACACATATATATGGAATCTAAGAAAAAAAAAAAAAGGTCATGAAGAACCTAGGGGTAAGATGGGAATAAAGACACAGACCTACTAGAGAATGGACTTGAGGATATGGGGAGGGGGAAGGGTAAGCTGGGACAAAGTGAGAGAGTGGCATGGACATACATACACTACCAAACGTAAGGTAGATAGCTAGTGGGAAGCAGCCACATGGAACAGGGAGATCAGCTCGGTGGTTTGTGAGCACCTAGAGGGGTGGGATAGGGAGGGTGGGAGGGAGGGAGACGCAAGAGGGAAGAGATATGGGAATATATGTATATGTATAACTGATTCACTTTGTTATAAGGCAGAAACTAACACACCATTGTAAAGCAATTATACTCCAAAAAAGATGTTAAAAAAAAATACAACATTTAGTTGTGCTATTGTCATGAACCTCTTGTGCCTTTGGGAGAGAATTATAGTCTGCCTACTAACCGCATGACCCAGCGCTTCAGTCACAAAGCTGCTAATGGTGATCATATGACAAATAACTAAACCACCCCGTTAAATGCCTTCTAGGAGCCCCTTGAGAAGCTAGAGCCAAAAAGAAGAGAGATGAGCAGTCAGGGAGGCTTCCACCTACTTCTCCCCCTTGCCACTCACAGCTCCTCGCCGTGTGCAGAAGGCAGCCCTCAGTCACTTAAGACTGTCTTGATGAGGGAGATGCTCATGGTGTTTGACTTTATTACAGCCGAGCCAAATCAAATGCACAGGCACTGCTTCCTTAGATGTCTATATTTCACTTAAACTGGGATAAAGCAAAGAAACTGGAATATTGTCTCATCATGCATTCTAAATCAGCCAGGGTAGAATATAATGGGGAGTTAATCAGATCACTGAGACTCTAATTCACTTGGTATTGATCGGGCAGATTCCTAATGGGACGGCAGACCAATTTCAAATTACAGTAAGTTGACTTGTCCTGGAATACCAATGACCAGGCTGGCGGATGAGCCAGGAGGACAGTGGGCTCTGCTCTTCTGATGCTCCCGCCTACCTGGCAGGCATGACTGTATAATCCGATGTGGCATTTAGCTAATTAATAGGGGATTGATGAAAGGTTTGGTTTTGAAAGCAGCCATCTCACTTGGATAAATGTGGGATCAGATCCCCATGGGGATGGGTAGTAGGGTCCTGGGAAGGTAGGTATACAATGAAAGCTAATGGAAAGTAATGCAATTAACTCAGGCTTTTAATTATGTTAATCAGTGACTTCATAGGAGCCACTGCATACAGAATGCATTCCTTAACTCTTTGCCAGCACCGTGTTTGTGATTCATGTCTGAACCAAACTCAAACATCAGTTTGAAGAAATAGACGTAGGCACATTTATATCAGTTCATTTTCCCCATGACTATAGGTTTCTCTGGCACGGAAGAATAGAGAGAGGAGAGAAGAAGAAGGAAGAAAGGAAAAGGGGAAGGGAGGCAATGGGTGATAATGAAAATTTTCTAAAGGAGACATGAGCTCGAAACTGGTTTTGTTAAGATTGGTTTTTACTTTCACTTTGTATTATTTGGCCTGGGAGTGTGAAAAAATGACCAGTGTATTTACATGTAGTTAGAGGAGCTGAAAGACCGAATTGATTAATTTTTACATTTTAGAATCAACCTGCTGAACTATTTGATGAAATACTTAAATGGATGAGTTTATTCTAACAATAACTACTTGGCTTAGTTCCTTTCTTTAACCATCTTTCCCTCTCCTGTGTGGGTCTGTGTGTAAATTGTATTTGTGTGTGTGTACATGTGTGTGGTACCTGTCTATCAGGCTCCCATTTTCTTTCTAGAGGCAGAGAAGTCACAGCTCCACGCAGACATCAGATGGAGGGGCCTACGGGGAACAGCTTGCAGCGAGCCCAGATGCTACGTTTGATGCAGATAGATGGAACCCAGCCTCCTTGCAAAGAAAGCAGTCATATTTTTCTCCCATAGGGGCTCTTTATTTAATTTTCAGTCTCCCAATATATCCTCAGATTACTTGCTTTAGGAAGTGAAACTTGACTTTTAAAAATCAGAGCTTTACTGCTTTAACCAGAGCTAACACTCAGTATTTCAAGAATTTTTCCAAGTATTGCAATATTAACAGAATATATTATTATCTCCATTTTACAGAAGAGAAAACTGAGACACAAAGAGATTCATTAATTTGCCCAAGTTCATATATCTCACAAACCAGGGAGCCAGTGCTCAAACCTGCTCCAAAGTCCAGATCTATAACCACTATAACAGCCTGGACTCTACCAAGTAGGAGTCCAGAGATTTGCAGAGGGTGAATGAAAAGAAAAGGGGAGCTATTCATGATAATAGCTGGGTCCTGACCTATTTTAAGTCCAGCATTATAGTCATCAGGAGCAATATAGACATACAATCCCGGTGATAATATCAAATTAGTCAAATTCAGTTCTTAGTTCTAACATGGATGTCATGTATGTATACATTTCTAAAACCAATACAATTCCCTGAGGAATTTGATAGGCAAATCACAGCGTATTCATATTATGTAATATTAATTTCTATTTAAATGATAAAAGTTTGGTCTATGTGATTATATGAAAATAATGAATGATACAAGAAAGCCAGGATTACTTTCTCTGTCCTCAGAAGCTAGCCTGGCCCATGGGAGGCACCAATTAAGCGTCTACTGAATGAATGTGTTGAATGAATTAAATATTTATATGCAATTATGTTAAGTGAGAAAATAGAATAAAAAATTATGCATACCAATTGATTACAGCTCTGAGAGACTTTTTTGAACAGAATGAAGTGTGGATAAAGTAGAGGTTATCAAAAAGTAGGTTGTTTCCTGACACTGCAGAAATACAAAGGATCATGAAAGATTACTACAAGCAACTATATGCCAACAATATGGGCCACCTGGAAGAAATTCTTAGAAAAACACAACCTTCCAAGACTGAATCAGGAAGAAATAGAAAATATAAACAGACCAATCACAGCACTAAAATTGAAACTGTGATTAAAAATCTTCCACAAACAAAAGCCCAGGACCAGATGGCTTCACAGGTGAATTCTATCAAACATTTAGAGAAGAGCTAACACCTATCCTTCTCAAACTCTTCCAAAATATAGCAGAGGGAGGAACACTCCCAAACTCATTCTACGAGGCCAACATCACCCTGATACCAAAACCAGACAAAGATGTTACAAAAAACAGAAAACTACAGGCCAATATCACTGATGAACATAGATGCAAAAATCCTCAACAAAATACTAGCAAACAGAATCCAACAGCACATTAAAAGAATTATACATCATGATCAAGTGGGGTTTATCCCAGGAATGCAAAAATTCTTCAATATACACAAATCATTCAATGTGATACATCATTTTAACAAACTGAAGAATAAAAACCGTATGATAATCTCAATAGATGTGGAAAAAGCTTCTGACAAAATTCAACACCCATTTATGATAAAACTCTCCAGAAAGTAGGCATAGAGCAAACCTACCTCAACATAATAAAGGTCATACATGACAAACCCACAGCCAACATTGTTCTCAATGAACAATGTGAAAAATTATAACCATTTCCTCTAAGATTAGGAAAAAGACAAGGTTACCCACACTCACCACTATTATTCCACATACTTTTGGAAGTTTTAGCCAGAGCAATCAGAGAAGAAAAAGAAATAAAAGGAATCCAATTGGAAAAGAAGTAAAACTGTCATTGTTTGCAGATGACATGATACCATACATAAAGAATCCTAAAGATGCTACCAGAAAACTACTAGAGCTAAATCAATGAATTTGGTAAAATAGCAGGATACAAAACTGATGCAAAGAAATCTCTTGCATTCCTATACACTAATGACAAATCTGAAAGAGATATTAAGGAAACACTCCCATTTACCATTGCAACAAAAAGAATAAAATATAGGTATTTAGGAACAAACCTACTTAAGGAGACAAAAGACCTGTATGTAGGAAACTATAAGACACTGATGAAAGAAATTAAAGACAATACAAACAGATAGAAAGATATACCATGCTCCCGGACTGGAAGAGTCAACATTGTGAAAAATGACTCTACTACCCAAAGCAATCTACAGTTTCAACACAATCCCTATCAAACTACCAATGGCATTTTTCACAGAAATAGAACAAAAAATTTCACAATTTGTATGGAAACACAAATGGCCCTGAATAGCCAAAGCAATCTTGAGAAAGAAAAATGGAGCTGGAGGAATCAGGCTCCCTGACTTCAGACTATACTACAAAGCTACAGTAATCAAGACAGTATGGTACTGGCACAAAAACAGAAATATAGATCAATGGAACAGGATAGAAAGCCCAGAGATAAACCCATGCACATATGGTCACCTTATCTTTGATAAAGGAGGCAGGAATGTACAGTAGAGAAAGGACAGCCTCTTCAATAAGTGGTGGTGGGAAATCTGGACAACTACACGGAAAGAAATGAAATTAGAACATTTCCTAATGCCATACACAAAAATAAACTCAAAATGGATTAAAGACCTAAATGTAAGGCCACACAGTATAAAATTCTTAGAGGAAAACATAGGCAGAACACTACATGACATAAATCACAGCAAGATCCTTTTTGACCCACCTCCTAGAGAAATGGAAATAAAAACAAAAATAAACAAATGGGACCTAATGAAACTTAAGAGCTTTTGCACAGCAAAGGAAACCATAAACAAGATGAAAAGACAACTCTCAGAATGGGAGAAAATATTTGCAAACGAAGCAACTGACAAAGGCTTAATCTCCAAAGTATACAAGCAGCTCATGAAGCTCAATATCAAAAAAACAAACAACCCAATCCAAAATTTGTCAGAAGACCTAAGAAGACATTTCTCCAAAGAAGATATACAGATTGCCAATAACCACATGAAAGTATGCTCGACATCACTAATCATTAGAGAAATGCAAGTCAAAACTACAATGAGGTATCACCTCACACCAGTCAGAATGGCCATCATCAAAAAATCTACAAACAATAAATGCTGGAGAGGGTGTGGAGAAAAGGGAACCCTCTTGCACTGTGGGTGGGAATGTAAACTGATACAGCCACTATGGAGAACAGTATGGAGGTTCCTTAAAAAACTAAAAACAGAACTACCATATGACACAGCAATCCCATTACTGGGCATACAGCTTGAGAAAACCAAAATTCAAAAAGAGGTATGTACCCCAATGTTCAATGCAACACTATTTACAATAGCCAGGACATGGAAGCAACCTAAGTGTCCATCAACAGATGAATGGTTAAAGAAGATGTGGCACATGTATACAATGGAATATTACTCGGCCATAAAAAGAAATGAAATTGAGTTATTTGTAGTGAGGTGGATGGACCTAGAGTCTGTCATACAGAGTGAAGTAAGTCAGAAAGAGAAAAAGAAATACCATATGCTAACACATATATATGGGATCTACAAAAAAAAAAAAAAGGTTCTGATGAACCTAGGGGCAGGACAGGAATAAAGACGCAGACATAGAGAATGGACTTGAGGACGGGGGAGGGGGAAGGGTAAGCTCGGATGAAGCAAGAAGGTAGCATTGACATATATACACTACCAAATGTAAAACTGATAGCTAGTGGGAAGCAGCTGCATAGAAAAGGGAGATCAGCTTGGTGCTTTGTGACCACCTAGAGGGGTGCGATAAGGAAGGTGTGAGGGAGACGCAAGAGGGAGGGGATATGGGGATATATGTGTACATATAGCTGATTCACTTTGTTATACAGCAGAAAGTAACACAACCCTGTAAAGCAATTATACTCCAATAAAGAAGTTTAAAAAAATATCAGTTGTTTCAATGTGAATTTTTAATAAAATAAAAGATTTAGTTGTCTGATTATTTCCTTTGGCTTTTATGTTAAATGTACAATTTTTAGATTACAAATGCACAGGTCTTAGAATATAGCAATGTCACATCTAGGTGATGAAACCTAAAGAAACTCTAGTACACCTGTGTGATTCAACAGTATTTTTATTAGCTAAAAAAAACTGGTTAGTACCTAATAATCATCATTAGAAGAATAAACTGTGGTCTATAGAAGGGAATACTATACAGAAGTTGAAGTAACTTAATTGGAGCAACATGAATATCAAAATCAATGTTGATTTTTAAAAATCTACAGAGGTATACATACAGTATATACGATTTATATAAAATTTAAAAGTGCCTAAAAGAACACTATTTTATTGTTTACAGGTAAGAACGTAAGTGGTAAAAGTTTTAAAATATAGACATTAAAGATTTGTTAAAATATGGTAAAATGTTAATGTGTTAATACAGTAGTGTGTGTTCATATGTGTCTATTTTATATTATTTTCTGTACTGTTGTGTGTATGTTAATTACATAATGTATATAATTTAACAATCTTAATAGGAGTACACATTCATTATTTAATATAAGTAAAATAATTATTTATTGACTTGAATAGTACCTTGCAAATCATTTAAAAATATTATTTCATCTCCAGATACTTTACTTACCCTTTTGAGTATGTGTTAAAAGTTACTTGTGAGAGGGAGGAAGGAAAGCCTTTTCTTCCCTCATGGAAATTGTGCCTGGAGTGGATTTTACCTGTCTGCACTGGCTTGTATAAACCTGATCTGTCTAGAGGAAATGAATGGGGACATCAAAAGCAGTGATCACTAGAGAACACAAGGTAGTAGACAAAGGTGAGAACCATACCCAAGCAGGTCAAACCAGTTTCCTAAGAATGTAGTTCCATATCACCTGCATCAGAATCACCCAGGATGATAGTTAAAAACAAACTCCTGGGCCTAACCCCAGGTCTATTTAATTATAAACACTAGGGTGGAGCCCAAGAATTTGTATTTGTAACAAGAACTCTCCAAATGATTCCAATGCACATTGAAGTTTCAGAACTACTGAGTTAACCCACTCAATAGGTTCAGAGCATTTTTCTGAGGACCCTATGAACTGGTGGTTTCCCTTCAATTAGGAACCAATACTCATTGAAAAGTCCAAGAAAACACGTGAGCTCTTTGAATGAGGAAAGGGACAAATCTGCTAGTGTTATGAGAATGAGAAAATAACGAGGAAAGCATGAAGGCTATAAAAACAATTTTAGGGTCACACAGCCATTCTAAAGATGATGCTCAGATGTTTGCTTGGAATAATAGATGGAAAAATCTGCTTACAATAAAGGTACCATCAGCCTTACCGACACACTGCTAGAAAGGAAGAAAACAAAACCAAAAGGACATTACAACCGATATAAAGTGCCCAGCCCAATGTTTGGTTTGCACTGCCTGGTCAATACACTATGCTGTGGTGATGGCCAGTAAGAGTAAGGCAAAAGAAAAGGATACTATGAGAGCTAGCAAAACAAATTTCTGGATCAGTGCAGGATGGTCTGAAACCCAGGAGAAGAATTCCTGCAAAAGAACAAGGGCCTTCCTCGGCTCTCAGCTAGGGGAATCTTCCAGAGAGATGAGGGCATTGGCAAGGGCTGCAAGAATGGCTAAGAATATTAGAAACCAATCCCACGACGGCCTTTGGCACAGGGCAGAACAGATGAACGAAGTGGGAAGAAAAACTGGGACACAGGTTCTGAAAAAGACTGAGAGTCTCTCCAAGCACTGGAATGGTGTCAACTCACATCTCTCTAGGGCTACAGTTGAGCAGCTTGATCTCACATTCAACCTAGATGGTCAGGCTTCGAAGATCATCAAGAGACTTCCAGCACCAGATGTTTCTGCAGTTGCATCAGAGAAATCAAGTGTAGGACTATAGACCATGAACAAGAACTATGAAGACTGTATAAGATTTGATAATGCCGACTTCTGTCGATGTTTGTTATTTTGTACCTGTATTTCTTCACAGTGATTAAGAGTAAATCCTTCAAATACAAAAGTCCAGTACACTTACCGTGGAGTACAGCAAGGAGAAAGATGAAAATTCCCCAATTTTGCAGTAAATTTGAAACATGGGTGGTAAAAGCTTGTAATGGGAAAGAATGTGGATTAAAAACCTGTGATCAGGGGCTTCCCTTGTGGCACAGTGGTTGAGAGTCCGCCTGCCGATTCAGGGAACACGGGTTCCTGCCCCGGTCCGGGAAGATCCCACATGCCGCGGAGCAGCTGGGCCCGTGAGCCATGGCCGCTGAGCCTGCGCGTCCGGAGCCTGTGCTCCGCAACGGGAGAGGCCACAACAGTGAGAGGCCCGCGTACCGCAAAACAAAACAAAACAAACAAACAAACAAAAAAAAAAAAACACCTGTGACCAAAGGAAACAAGCAAGAAGTGGGTAAGAAGCCACCTAAGAATTAGTTAGCCAAATAGGCTTAAGGAGGCTCCCCCATGGTTTTCTGACCCTGAAAAACATTCTTCATTATTTATTTTTATTAGACTAAGAACAAGTTGCTATTTTCCGGGCTGATTAAAATAAAGAATGAAGTAACACAATATGTAAGAGATGCAATTAAAACTCTGCTGATGAGACTTAAAAAATATCCTGAAACTCAAAACATGTAATTTACTCTATGGATTTAGGAATAATGAGAGTGTTTCTCCCCCAAAACAGGGGTTAGGAGGAAGCCTCGTTGGAAGAATTCAGCTGACCCAATTAAGACCTTCTTAGAAAAATCAGACTGGGGAACTGAGGTTATAAGGTGTTAAAAGACAAACTAAGGCATACTAAAAAATGTAAGAGTTTATTTGAGCAAAAATCTACTCAAATCAAGCAACGCCAGACAGGAAGTAGTTAGAAGCACTCCACCATGGGAAGCGGTTGCATTATTTTTGGAAAGCCTAATTGGCTGTTTATGATTGGTTGTCCTTGGGTTTCCACTTCTTAACCTTGAGGCATTTACAGGCTTAGGTTTTGGTTTGCTTATGTAGGCTTCTAAGTCATTAGAATCACCTCAGTGTAATGGCCCCCTTGCTTAATTAGTTTAACAAAGTAAACCTAGAAACACTTTTATAACTTTTCTTAATGTACCTAACTACAATGATGAAAATAGTGTACTTTAAAAGACATCAATTCCTTTTTTTCAAGCTTAGAATATTGTTTATATTGACCCCAGATCAGTTTTATCTTACCCTTAAGACTTTCCAGGATCTCTCTCCCAAATTATGATAAAATACTGAAAATTAGTTTTGGGGTTTTTTTGGTTTTGTTGTTGTTGTTATTTGCTTATGTGTCTGTCTGCTGCAGCTGGTATTCCTCCTGCACCCCCTCTCCCACCTGCATCCAGATGCCTGTTGCCCTGCCCCACCTCCCCATCCCTCCCTCCTCACCTCCACCTGTTAAACACTGTAGGAGATTTCTACCTGCTTTTCACTACATAGTTCCTAATAGCTTTCTTTTTTTTTCCCTCTCTCTTTATATAAATTGTAGATTCATTAACAAAAAACAAACTCTTGCCTTGACTTTGAGGAAGAAGCTCCTTGTTCGTGCAGTCACTGCACAACTCACTCTCACCCCTGAGTATGCTATACTTAAGATCTAAACAACTTTAGAGTAATTTATAAATATTTACAATTAGTTAAACAGATTACTGAATAGTATGTAATATTAGTAACATGATATTTAAGCACCAGGAGAGAAACTCTAAATCAATGATTGCTCTAAATGGGTTTTAGTGGGGCTTAGCATGCATGTGACCCCTTGAATACAGATCAACACCAGAAGAATGAGTTAAAGCAAGAGCCCCAGAGGTCTATCAACTCTAAGGCAGCCCAATTCCTTATTTCAAAATCCTGAATGAAACTTATTTACAGAACAGAAATAGACCTGCCAACATAGAAAACAAACTATGGTTACCAAAGGGGAAGGTGGGGAAGGATAATTAGAAGTTTGGGATTAACATATACACAGTTCTATATATAAAATATATAACTAACAAGGACCCACTGTATAACACAGAGAACTACACTCAATATTTTTTAATAACCTATAAGGGAAAAGAATCTGAAAAAGAATATATGTGTGTGTGTGTATATATATATATATATATATATATATATATATATATATATATATATATATACATATATATGTATAATTGCATCACTTTGCTGTACACCTGAAACTAACACAACATTGTAAATCAACTGCACTTCAATAAAAAATTTAAAAAATAAAAAATTCTGCATGAGAAGAAAGAATGTAGAAACGAATACATATATACTGGAATGTCCTGTATCTCTGATATAGGAGAGGGATAGAAGGGAAAAATTATTGCATCACCTCCTGTCTTTTAGTCTTTCTCCTGTTTCAGGCAATGACTTCAACTTTTTTAGCAAGATGAAGTTTTAATTGCCACAGGCTTTCGTAATCATTAGTGTTTAGCATCTCATCCCAAATGAAAAGGGATTCAGTGGAAAAGAAAAACACTGTTTCCCCTCCATCTCCTTTCCTGCTTGTCTTTGTGAGACAAAAACAGAATAATTATAGTCACATAGTCTGTTTCTTTATCAATAGCATGAACCTACAAAATTGTCTTTTCACTTATTAGAAAAGTACTTTTCTCCACCTGACTGCCTTTAACTTTATCCTTTGCCATTTTTCAATTTCAGGAAAACTCACTGCATACTTTTTCTTGTCCCTCTGATCAATACATTCTTTCACTGGGTTTACTTTTAGCTACTACTACTGGAAATTTGCTTAACTGGTTTTTTAGTTACACTCCCAAAAGGCCAGTGCCCCTTCCAAATAAATTCTTTTAAAACGTTTGGATATTTACTAACAGTAATGAGGGTTTGTGAACAGTATTAAAGAGATTTCACCAGCTGACACACTTAGTAAAAGATGAGGCAATAATATCAACAGGGCCAAGAATTCATTTCTTTAATGAGAAACTGGACCCTATCTGTTAACAATTTGATGTAAAATGGTAAGAGGTAGCAAAGTACTGATGGAAGTAAGATTCATGGAATGCACAGACAGCAAGAAAAGGACAAACAAGCAGGCTTCAACTTGAATCCTAGGTCAGTTGATAAATTCTCTGCTCTGTCTTATATGCTCTATGCTATTAGGGAAGCACTAGGCTCATAGTTACATATTTTAACCTAGAGGTCAAGGATCTTCAGGTGAATTCTGTCTCTGACGAAGGTATCAATTGGTAATCTCACAATATCCCAGAACACCCTGATGGTAAGGACATATAGGGATGGCTACTCAGGTTACTATTGCCCAGTCTCTCTCTTCTCATGTGTGAATTACCAGGTAGAGGGTCATCACCTGAATTCCTCTTTTATCAACAGTGCCTACTAGTAGTATGTTTGTCAAAATCTAGACTCTCCAGTGAGGCAAACTTCAAATGGACCCATGATCATTAAACTCTGAGGATTTTGAAATCATGGCAACATATTATTTTAATCAGCACAGGCTATGTTATATTGCAGTAACAATTTAACCACTAAATCTCAATACATTAACACAACAAAAAGTTCATTTTTTCTTGATGCTACATGTCCAGTGGAGTTTGGTAAAGGGGTTTCATCCCATGTTTACACACTGTATTTGGCTGAGACTGGCTCTATTTTCTTTCAACAGTGCCATCTCAGCATGTGGCTTCCAGTATTGCTGAGGCAGAAGACAAGAGAGTTTTTCCTTGTGTTCATGTCAAATCCAGTAACAGTTCATTGAACTGAACCAATTACAAGGCCCCAGCTAACAGGAAAGGGGCTAGGAAGAGTAGCCTTCCATCCAGATATGGTGTCAATTTCATCCAAACAATATTTCATCAGAAAATCTCTCATCTAGTTATAGACTTGAAAAACATCCCCTATGGTAACATATATTATAGTCTCAATTATTGAAAGTCTTCATTCTTTAACACATTCTACACATTGCAAATTCTGAATTGCAATTTGAATGTTTTGAATTTTTATGTTAACTTTTTAATTAAGATATTAACATAAAATAAAATCATTCATGTTAAGTGTACAGTCTGCTGAGTTTTGGTAATTATACATAACTGTGTAATTACCATCAAATCAAGATACAGAAAAGTTCCCTTACCCTCATGCTGCCCCTTTGCAGTCAGTCAATTCCAACTCCCATCCCACCTCTGACACCAAGTAACCCTTAATCCATTTTCAGTCAATGTAATTTTGAATACTTTGAATTTAATTTGTAGAATATGTTTCATTATCCAAAAGAGAAAATTAGAAGTCTTTTGTTACCTTTTGAAATTGAGACAATTTATTTGATAAATATGTAATGCTACTCATCATTCGCAGTGTCTCTTTCATATTGTTTAATAGTAGTCTCTTGCATTCAAATAACAAAAGATATACAGTCCAAAACACTTTCACAAGGCAACATCCTGGTGATTTATTTATTTGGAATGTACCTATTGGTTTCTCAGTGCTATTCAATGTTGAATAAAAGTGCTCCTTCCTGTCTGTGTCTACATTACAATCAAATTGAGCTGATAAAAATAAATAGGTGAAATTAGGAGGTCTTCTAAATTTGCTTTGGGACTTATAGAATAACTTCTCTGTATATTGATGACAATAGATAGTGATGTATCAACACATGTGAGTGAGTGTGTGTGTGTGTGTGTGTGTGTGTGTGTGTGTGTGTGTGTGTTGGAGGGTCACTACAGGGAGCTACTACAAGTATTCACTGCACAGATGAAAATTCCCTTAACTTCTTCCTCATCACAGAGCTGTGACAAGGGATCACAGTAAATCCAGACTTGGGAAATGAACTGAACCCTCCAGTCAGTGGGCACTACAACAGGAGGCTGTCAAAGCCCCAGGGACAAGGTGAGTTACCCATTCCTTTCAAACCCAATTGTAATTTGCTCTTCTCACCTTGTGGGAAGACAGATGATTGTCAGGAAAGGATTTGCCACAGAGCTCTGGGCATGCACAGTAGTGGATGGTGGCTTTGTTTTAGGGCACCATAATGGCAGTCAAAAGGAAAATTGTTGAACCAATACAAGTGCAAAGCGCACGAGTAACATAATGTTACTCACAATGTCACTCCTTGAAAGAGAGAGAAGACAACTATTTGTGGTTCTAGGGAACCAATGAGTTGGAGCAGTGTGCAGATGGTGCTAGTGAAAGAGTAATGCATGAAAAGCAGGTGTCCCCGTGCTTTAAGTGAAGATCAGTATATGGATATTTGCTAATACTTATTTGCACTGTCATCCAGAAATCTACATGGAAATCATACCTTTCTGTCAGCAACATTGCAATCTCAATGACATGCCATCCAGACTGAAGTATTCATCTTTTCCATTAATGGCTCAACAAGTATTTTGTGAGTACCTGCTCTCTGCAAGGCAAAATATCAAGGTCAAGAGAGGAGAGCCACATCTGACAGTTGAGTTTCCCCAGGTAACACTATAATATTATAAGTGCTTTGCTTCACTTTCACCCTCTCCTTCAGGATTCCCTCTCCTGCTACAACATTACTCCCAGGAATTTCTCCCATCTTCATCTTTCCTGAGAATCTCCACTGTAGCTCTTACACATGATGGATTCTAGACTAGAACTGTCCAAAAGAACTTTGTGCAATGATGGAAATGTTCTATTTCTGCCTTGTCCAATAGAGTAGATATTAGCCACATGTCTCTTTCAAGCATTTGAAATATAGCTAGTGAGACTGAGACACTAATTTTTCTATTTTTTAATATTTTAATTCATTCAAATTTAAATAGCCACAGGTGGCTACTCCACTGAACATTACTTTTCTGAACATTTTCTATTTCTCCATCTTTGCCCCCCTCCCCATACTTACCTTTTCTATTTTCTTCTAAGTAACAGCAAGTTCTTATATTAACTTGGTGCATTAAGGAGTGTATCAATGAAGGACCATAATACCCTCTTAGGTACTGTACTGATAGCATCCCCTCAATTCATGCCCTTCCCAGAACCACAGATTTTGATCTTATTTGGAAGTAAAGTCATTGAAGATGTAATTAAGATGGCATCATATTGGACTAGGATGAACCCTTAACTCAACATCATTGGTGTCCTTATAAGAAGAGGAGAAGACAAGCAGAGACACAGAAAGAACACCATTTAATGACAGAGCCTGAGATTGAAGTGATGTGTCTACAAGCAGGGTACACCAAGGATTGCCAGCAACGCCAGAAGGTAAGAGAAAGGCATGGATCACATCCTCCCCTAGAGCCTTCAGAGAGAGCATGGCACTGCTGACATTTTGATTCAGACTCCTAGCCTCCAGACTGTGAGAGAATGCATTTTTGTTGTTTAGGTTACCCAGTCTGTGGTAATTTCCTACGACAGCCCTAGGAAATTAATACAGGTACTTAGGTTGCCTTCACCATTATGTCATTTAATAAAGGCTTTATGGTTTTAACTTTGACACCAAAATTATTAATGGTGAAAATTGTAAGGTCCATGGTACAGTAACCAGCAATAAGGATGTTCAAGGCTAGTAAAGGACAGATGGTGCCTTGATAAAGTGAGAACTTCCCGTTTCTTCCCATCTAGATTTTCTCCCTAACCAGACTTTACCTCAGAAGCCTGCTTTGCATAGTGTGAGACATCTTTTTGAATCAAAGATGTGAATTAAGTCTTAGAAGGAAGTCTGGCTTCTGTCTGCAGCCCATTACTGACCTAAGGCTGCGATGATCACATTAAGAAAATAAAGCATTATTCATTCAGAGAAAAAGCATGACAAGTAATGATGTATTATTCCTAAAATGTAATATTCCTAAAACATCTTTCCTAGAACTCATGGAAATACAAACACACATGTGTGTGGATAATGTGTGTATCTTTATAAGCACAAGTGTGCATATAAATGTGGTTATGTAAGAGTGTATATTATATTGTATGTGTATATGATGGAAATGAAACCTGTTTTCCCTAAATGATTGAGTGCTTTTCAGGGAAGCTGGAATCCCATCAATAACTTCCCAAGAGTGAGCTAGAGACCTGTCTCTCAAAGGGATAGCCTTTAATAAGTTTAGTATATATTGAAGTCAGCCTTGAAAACACCATCAAGATGAACTAGAATCCACCTGACGGAGACACAAAGACCCCAAGACCCACAGTTCTGCGCCTCACTCCCACTTCTGTTGAGGTGGCCAAAAATTTGGAGCAAATGTGTATCCAACGTACCACAGTCTACTCCTTTTCTATGGATCCTTGGATTGTTTCAGTCAGATAATATTCAATAAGATGTCCATTTAACAGGTTTTAAACATGCAGGGAATGTGAAATATTTTATGGACAAGTTTTATTTTTTGTTTTTTATTTTTACCTCAGAGAGCTCTTAGGAGCTAGTGTCTGGCCCTTAAGTTTCACTTGAACAAACAGATCCAGTGAAGGAAACCACAGCGATCTATCAGAACCCAATAGGTAGGTCGATGAAGCCACAGGAGATGACTCTCTCAGGCAGGCCACAATAGAACAAAGAAATAGCTGTTTTTATTAATACAGGTACACCTGAGAGGTAGTGACAAAATAAAAGCCTTTTCCTATGGCAGGAAAGACCTTATTAGACCATAACTGATGGGATCCAGGAAAGGTTGCAGAGAATGCCACTGCATCTCAAAGGGGTTCATGGCATTCCCATAAATTTCACTGATGACATTGATCCCAGTCCTGGAAAAAACCTTTGTAAGGGCTGCATTGTTAGGCTTCAGTGGATTCCTACTCTTTTCCAGAAAACTATACATCAGCTATAAATTGTTATTGATAAATGTTGGAACATAATTCTGATGTTTTCAGAGATTGTGCAGCCTGAAAACACCCCGTGTGTGGGAGAAACTGAAAAAGGACACAGACAACCTGACAGGTGTGTTCACATCTACTGGGAGCTCGACAAGCAGCAGGGTGTTTCAGTGCCCACAAGAAGGGAGGGCACTCACACAACTGACACAGATTTGCCCCAAGCAGCACTTTTGTTCCAGCCCTCTCTGACAGCCATAAGCGCTCTATGACGGAGCTTGGACTGCTCCTTGTCGGCTATGCGTGAGTTTCAGAGGTTTGGGGGTTCAGAACCCAGTCATTTGCTCTTATCAGAGTGCTACTGTTGATCTGCCTCCAACCTGAAAAAAAGATTTGCAGGAGAGCAATTGTACTGTAGGCTGAGAAACACCTACATTTATAGTTGGAGGTGTGGGGCGTTGATGAAGAAAGATATGAAGACAGTGAATACAGGGTACAAAATTTTATGTCCTAGAATTTCCTGATTTTTATTCAGAAGACATCATCTATTGATTCTGAATAAAGGCAGGGTAACTTTTCTTTTATTGTGTGTGACTAAGATATATAAGGCTCTTTTAGTGCATGTTTTAAAACATGATTGCCCAGTTCAAACGAGAACCAACACACTCCCAGTAGGTGGAACTCAATTCCATGCAGATGGCAGCAAAAGATCTACCAGTGTGTGATGTGTTTATTTAGCAGGACTCCGGTCAACATTCTGCTTCAATAGATTTTCTTTACCTATTGAGGCTTCAGTTGTGAATTGGGCATTTGGCCTACAAGTTTCTATTTTCTAACAAATACACTCATCTCTTACATCCACATGAGAGACACATTTTTAAAAGTCCATAACTTCAGAAATTCCCAATTTTCATTATTTAGATCTGTGTAAATATCACTCTTCCCTAAAATCTTTTAACTTCTCTCATTGAAAATCTAAATCAGAGATTAGAAAATGATGAGATCATGTAATATATTCACAGCTGAGCTATTTTAGTGCTTAAAGTAGAGTAAGGGGCACAACCAATATATTCCAATGTGCATTAAAATATATTTGTTTTTAAAAATATGTCTTTCTGTTGGATAGACTCTTATACGCGGGCCTCTCACTATTGTGGCCTCTCCCGTTGCGGAGCACAGGCTCCGGACGCGCAGGCTGAGCGGCCATGGCTCACCGGCCCAGCCTCCCCGCGGCATGTGGGATCCTCCCGGACCGGGGCACGAACCCGTGTCCCCCGCATCGGCAGGCGGACTCTCAACCACTGCGCCACGAGGGAAGCCCTGGCAAGCCCTGGATAGACTCTTATACATAGTAATATAAATAACGAAAGAAGGAATTTGGAATTTCCTATTTGCTGGGGGAAATACTAGTAATCATCATTTTGTTCCTTAAAATATGTGATTGTTTTAAATTTAAAACTTGACTTCTGGAATGTTTTAATATATCGTTTAATGCTCTATTACTCTTAGCTTGACATTTCAAAAAGTAGTAGATAGAATTCCTAAGAACTTTTTAATAAGCATCCCAATTATTATTTATTAAGATTAATGGAGATGCATGCACAGTTTAAGAACAAAATTGCAATTGCTTATTATATCTAAATTTATGACTGCACCATATTTGAAGGCAGAATAATCACAAGTCAAGGACCACAACTTAAAAGTGTAGGGAATAATATATTAACCATTGATCATACAAATAATTAAGGAAGAGTATAAATAGTGGTGAAGACCAAGGACTTAAACACCAAAGATACCCAGATTTAAACTCCTATTCTGCCACCTCATTGGCTGTTGCGAACTAGGGTCGCAGTTTTCTACTCCATGAGATGGGGCTAATACTTCCCGTAGGTTGTTTTGTGTGTGAGAGAATCAGATAAAGTAATCCATGTAATGGAGATATCACAATGTATAGCACATAGGAAATAGTATTTGGTAGCTATCATTTTTTTAATAACATTCATGATAATAACATATAAAGAGTGTTTATAGGCATACAAATTAAACAAACTTGAGGACTGTTGCATGATGAAACAAACAACTTCTCCTGAATTAGGGGAAGCTACAGAAGTGAGGAGTGACCAACTAACAAGGGAGAGCATGTAAACCGGACCAGTGGAGGGTAAGGATAAACTGATGAATAGTCCGTGGAGCACCACACTCATGCTCCAAACTTTTGCTCCTCAAACCACTTTGAGTTTTGTGAGTGAGCAAACATTTTCAAAATTCAGTGAAAGTGTTTGCTGCAATTGCCAAAATAAAGCATAGCAATGTTTCTTATTCAATTCTTTCCCTCACTTTTGAAGGAAAGACTGACTCCACAGCTCCTCCCCCAAAATGCACTAACTTTGGGGGATATGGAAAAAAGTTGGATAAGAAACATCTTAGCTAAAAATGTTGACTAATTTTCAAATAGGACTCACTTTGATAAAGAAAGTTCCAAGCAAACTTACAGTTATTACCTAGCCTTAGAAACGGGTATATTACCTCCTGAGGCCAGCGCAGTGAGTGTTTATAATCCTGATCCTGCCTGACCGCAATGCGGCATTTAGTACATTATTTCTACAACACTGCTGCTTGCTCCACCTCTGCTTTCTCAGTCTTCTGCTATGAATCTCCTACCCTTACTGCGGCTATTATTTCTCAGGATTTTGTCCTCCATCTGCATTTTATTACTAACACTCTCCCAGGGAAATCTAACTGCATCAATCACTCATATCTATATGCTGACAAGTCCTGAATATGTAATTCCTTTTCCTAAACTCCAAATTAATATTCCTAATTTTCTTTGGACCTCTATATCTGGCACAGTGGCATAGAGTAGAAAAAAGCATCCTCCTGTTATTGTTAAAGCTTATTATCCAGCATATTGTTATGGAATTATCATACTTTCAGGAAAAAGGATCAACACCATAGTCCTAACAATCAGCCATGAGTGAGGCAAGTCTCTCAGACAAACCAGAACTCCAGATGAAGAGTCAGCTTGAAATTTTCTCTGCTCTTTGAACCAGGAAAAAAGGGCAATATCACCAAGAACCAGTTCTGAAGTGGTAGAAATCACAATGGGGCCCACTACGTAAAAATAACTTAGAGCTGGAAAGGCAAAATGTCAGGAAAAATTTCAGCAAGTGTCTGTGACTGAAGGTAGCCATCTTAGAAGGCAAGGTATATATTGAGGAAAAATCTAAGACTTGGGAAAATTTAGTTATGATGGGGTCAAACTCCAGCCTTTTTATCATCAACTTCTTAAATTCTCTCTATTTTTCTTTAGCCTTTAGTGACCCGAATGTTGAAACCAAGACTTTCTATCTCAGCTAGAAGTAACCAAGTGTAAGGGTTTGCTCATGCTTGTGTAGTAGATTTTATAGGGGTCCTTGGCCCAGAGGTGGCAGAGAGGTGGCAGACAGTTAGCTAGGGTAAGTGAGAGTCACTTCAAGACTACAAAGCATTGTCTTGCTGCTACTATGGCATCTGTGCTCAAAATCTCATGTAAAACATATAAACAAAGAAAACTCCAGGAGAAGGTCAAGTCCACCAGAAGGTAAAACTGAGGGTCAAATCAGGGCCAGGTGGTAAGCAGCCCTCTGGCCTGAAATTCTCCTTAGTTCTCATATCTGCTAAAGGAACAGAGGGTTCTGGGTTTGAGTTTCATTAAGGAATCTGTTCCTTTACATCTAACATTCAACAACTCCACTAGGAAACTTACTTATTGCTACTGGTTATCAATTCCCATTCCCCAATTCTGTGTTTTATATCTCTCTTAATACTGTTATGTGACTTCTCTGAATCTGTTTCCTCACTTGTAAACACGCAGTGCCAATACTTGACCTAACTACTTCTCAGGATTTACCCTCTACAGGTTAGGCCTTAATCTGTGCTCTTTTAATCATGTCACTCCAGTGTTTTCAAAAACAACAAACTGGTTCAAATATATATTCTTCATTAGGTTTTTCAAGGGTCCCTAAGAGTATTCCAGCTCTGTCTATCCATTCTCTTCCACGATTAAGTTACATTGAACAGTCTTATTATTTTCATTCTCCTTGCATGCATTCAGTCCTGGGTTTCTATCTAATTGTCATAAATTCTTAAAACAGAAAAATATATGCTTGCCTTTAAACACAGTTTTCGGCTTACATGGTCTTGACAAATTCATGTTGATTGACTCTCTTCCTGTCTTTTTTAAAGGCCAAACACTTAATTTTGTATTTTTAAAAGGGTCTATCTCATCTTTTGTATAACACCGTCTGCTTATTCACTCAAAATAAATTAAAAATTTCATACAGCTCTGTATTTGTACCTTCTCTATCACATGAACCTAAGATATACCCTCATTCTCTAATAAATTGCTAAGAGACAGTTAGCTAGGGTAAGTGAGAGTCACTTCAAGACTACAAAGCATTGTCTTGCTGCTATTATGGCTAAATTAGCCTTTGCATTGGTGCTCAAAATCTCATGTAAAACATATAAACAAAGAAAAGCAACTGTCTTCTATGAGTGCATAATATGCTTCACTTATTAAAAGAGTACCCAGCAAGTAGAGGAAGTTTCCTTATCTCTTCAGGACCTTTTAACCTACACTGTGCCCAGAATACTCAGACTCACACACACACAAACAGTATTGATTTCCAGAATCTTCTTCATGGAATGCCAAAAATAATAAAAAATAAATCAAAAGCAACAGCCTCCTTCCATTATGTATTAAATATCTTCCCCATGAAGATAGGACAAATAGAGATGTATATAGAGAGCAATGGAAACATAAATCTAATGTCATAGTAATCGATTTCTGCCTTGTTCCTTTATTTCTAGTAAATAATGATCTTCAGATCTTTCATGGTGGTTCTATAGAAAAAGTCAGCTCCAAGGTCCCTGGAAGCGTTTCATCTTTGATAAAACCAATGATGCTGCTTCCTCTCCAAAATCATTACATTCACTCATTTCTTTTCATGGAGTGAAAACAACATTTAGTAGAATGAAAAGAAATTTAAAAGAGTATTCAGTTTAAGAGCTTTCTGTCCAGTCATGTATATGGTTAATAAAACATTTTATATTGTTCTATGTCAAACCAAAAGAGAATTCTCTAGAAAATGTGGTCCCTGCATATTACCAATAAACTGCTAAAAATAAAACATTGATATTTATTACTAGAAACACACTGAAAAGTCTTAAATATTAAGTAGGGCTGATTAGACCTGAGGCTCAGCCAACCTGAGAAGTCTCAGCTAATGAGATACAAAGAAAAATAATTCAATCTGCTTAATTATGTGAATTCAGTAAGCAAAGACCACTACCACATTTTTTATACAGACCTCCATGTTCTTTCCCATGGCTCATTTCTTAACAAAATTCATAAGATGATGCATGATCAAGCCAGATCATTAGATTTTAGGACACACAGGAAGATGTCAATCTATTTATAAGATAAACAATTGAGGTTGAATTCTGAATCTGGCACTTAATTATCTATATGCCTTGAAAAAAATCATGTAACCTTTTTATATAATGAGATAGCATAGAGATATAGATGGAAAGTAATAGGTAACTGTCAAGCATCTATTTAAAGCATGTGGCTTGTGTATCTTAGTTTGAAACCAAGATGCTTTCTGGGGCAAAGGAGAAGGGATTCCAAGAGGGACAGATAAAAAGTAACATGGGGCCAAGATTAAGAACTGATTCAGAGTAAAGTTTGACAGGGCAAAAATAAGTCCTATAATTTGAGCCTTTCTCTTTATTTTAGTAGTAGTAGTTGTAGTTGTAGTAGTAGTTGTAGTTGTAGTAGTAGTTGTAGTAGTAGTAGTAGTAGTAGTAGTAGTAGTAGTAGTAGTAGTAGTAGTAGTAGGTGGTTGGTGGTAGTTGTGCTGTTGGTGGTACTGTTATTTCCAAAGGCAAAACTCACATGAGGTTGGCAGTCATGTTCTCAGTGGCCTAGTCATTAAAGCTCATATATGTCTTAATAAGTCTAATTACTTTAGTGAATTGTTCTAAGCAGGACTCATGCTTTGTTCCAGCCCCTCACTTCAGGGTATACACCTTTATAAAGGGCTACATTTCTCTGACACAGAGATGTAAGAACCGAGTTTTTGTGGGACCTTGTAGGTGGATGTCAAACATAAATGCTGAGTGAATCTTATGGAGAAATCAATTGTGTCAACCACAGATTTTCTGGGTCAGTAGGTTGGATGTAATAGAAGTAGTTACAGATGCCTAGGATGATGACTCTTGTAGTCACCAATCAAGCCAGTCAAAAACACAGTGTTTAAAAAAACAGATACCCTACAACCAAAGAGTTTAGAAGAAACGATGTGTTTTGTACGATAAATGAAATCTGTAATGCCATTGATGAAAAGCCTTCACGTTCCTCTAATATTCCTCCCCCTGCACAATTACACCCATCACATTTGGGTAACTGTGCTACGAGGTCAACTAAAGCCCATGGACTCTGATATATTAATACAACTTTACAGTTCTTCGGGTGAGGATTTTTTCTTTTAATGAAGTATTGATATCTGTGCCCCACATACCCACTTTAACCCAATGGTCATCATGCAAAAGAGGAGCTACCAGTGACAATTCAATTTGCTTTTTCAAGAATTTGCAAATGTAGTCAAAGTCGACTGGGAATGATGCATCCTTTACACAACTTTTACATTAAGGAGAAGTGTGCTCTATTGGATTACTATCGTAGAGGCAAGAACAGTAAAAACTAAAAATGACATGTTACCTAATCATTACTTTGACAATAATTGTCATGAACAGAATTTCTTTATAGATTTTGGATGTAGCCTTTGAAGCAAGAAAAGACTCAGATGCTGTGTCGGCCTGAGCTAAAAGGATTTTAAAAATTTAATCTTTAAGAGAAGCTCCTGAGATACAGGCTAAAAGAGTTTATAAAGGTCATAAAAAAATTAACTTATCTTGCTGACTGAAGCTTTTTTAATGCACTCTAAGTTACAAAGGAATTGCATCTGGAGCCTTTAGGCCAACGGTCTACTGTATTTTTCTCTCATTAGTAAGGACAGCAAAAAACTGCATTGGGATTTTTACCACCGCAATCATCTCGGATTCATTAGTCTTCATGACTGAATATGAGGAGAGCGTGGAGCCTGTGGTGTAGGAATATTTTGCACTTATCTCATTTGCTCACACTGCAGGTCAGGAGACAGCCGGAATCGTGGATGGAAATGGACCTGCTACTGGGGCCAAACATGGTTAAGAGTCAGACCGACTTCCATCAGGCCTATAGGAAAGAAATAAATATAATAAAATGTCTTTAAGGCAAGGGCTATTACTTATGCAAAGGAGAGTTCATGCCTCTCTTGATATGTAGCATCCAAAACAAAATGCGAGGGGCCTCTACACATGTCATTGGCATGGGATGGAGCTCATTCCTGAGAATTAGATCCAGGAGACCCAAGGGAAGGGAACTTCATCTTGTGAATGTCAACTCCCTCAACTATAAATTAGGGATAATCAACTGGCCCTTCCTACCTCATAGGAAATTGTAAACCATAGATGATATAATATATTTGAAAACATTTTATAATGATTAAATATGTGCATTATCATCATATTGACCATGAAGACCATGATTATGCCTAAAAGATAGATGAATATAGTTACACCTTAGTTTAAATTAAGCCAGTAGACATAACAGAGCATTTTCTATAGTCGGGGGCTGCATTTTATCTTTCATCTTCTTAACATCTGCAGTGCTAGGCACACAGCAGCTGCTTACTAGTTTTTAAATGAATGGATGACAGTCATTTTATAAACAGAATAACTTTAGGAAACTCTTAAGTAAAAAAAGTCTCTTCCAAGATTAAAACAAGATTCAATTTTTAAAATCTGTCTATATGATTTACATTTAGGGGACTATAGCATAACAGATGGGAGAACAGAACGAAAATCAGACTGCCTGAGTTTGAGGCCCAAATCCACCACATTTTAGCCAATGCAAGTTACTTAACCTTTTCCCTCTTTTGTAATACAGAGGTAATAATAGTATCAACCTCCATTGTCTATGTCAGGAGTAAAGAGATCACCCATGCCAAGTGTACAGTACAGTGACTGGGTCATGGCAGGTTATTAATAAAAGTTGTGATTGATGTTGTTTTAACTTCAGCTGTGGTCCTTCTTGTTGTTGCTGCTGTTGTTATTTGATTCATCATTGTTTAAAAATGAGCTTCAACAGAGAGTTTTTCAGACAGTTCAGTGACGAAGTCAGCCAGACTGGATGTTTGACATCACACTGACACTCTCTGAGGCTCTCAAGATGAGAGGCTGGCATTCACTGCTGTCACTTGGCTCCTTAGAACTGACAAGGAAAGAGCTAATGAACACTTGTCAGGCCTGTTAAAAAAAAATGCCCATAAGATTTTGTAACCCAGCTGCACTACTGGTTTAGGCATTTCCTCTCATGCTGAAATCTTCCGTTCACTGGAATTTTGATTGGACCGCCTCCCTCAACTTAAATGATTTTTCAAATTAAAAAACTTCCAATAAGCCAACCTTTAATGAGGAGGTCATGTGTGGGTGCCTCTCTGAAGTAAATTACATTCTTCTCATCTGTATTCACAACAGGATCCCCTAACAGCTGAGGATATTACATAGCTGGACAACAGGAAGTAATGTTTGTTAATCAGAAAATCTAGCATCATTTGCTTAGCAACTTTTTGGTTAAAGATCTTGCTAGAATTTTTATTCACTTGGCTAAACTCTGTGATTGGATTAGAGGTTCGTGGCATCCTTATTATTTATTACAGCTTCCTCCACCCGGGGATCACTCTCTTCTACCCTTTTTAATCATGATGATGACAGTTGAAAATTGACACTGTGCACTATTGTGTACTGTCAAATGCATAACAAATACCGTAATCAGGCTTAAATAGCTCAAGAACCACAACTATTTATTGCCGGTCAGAGGATAATTTCTGGAGATGGCAAGAGGAGATGTGAGGACACCGATTATGACATGCCCACCCCGCCAATGATATCACCTAATTTGGTAGAACAGTTGCTTCATTTTATACGAAACCATGTCTCTTTTACAGTAGCCATAACCTAGATCAAATAATCTAGGCAGAGGCACCAACTAGAATTAATAATGAGATTATACTAGCTGTTTTATTGGTTTAATAAATTTACAAAATCAGAAACTTGACAGACAAATTAAATGCAGCTCATTCCCTTAATAGGTTGAGGAATCTTCAGAGAAAGCAAGGGCCTTTTAGCATTTGCTTAGTGATAAACAGACTCTACAATTCCACCATCTGCTTTTCTTCTTTCTCTGATTTCTAAGAGCAAAGAAGAATTTTTCAAAATGGAGTACCTTCATTCCTTCCATAGTCACGATTTCTAGGGCTTATACGATTTTTTCCAAACTGGAGGCAACATTTTTTAAAAGGTGGTACATGTCAAATTTTAGAAAACAGGATCATAATGATCACTAAAGAATCACTTTCTGTTTCCCATTAAAGTAGATGTATTTCAAATTCAGAGGGCAGTGATAATAGGCAGCACAGTCCACGTTGCCTGACAGGTAGGATTAACTTTACCAAGAAGACTCTATTTCAAAAATGAAAAGAGTGCTTTTGCTACTCAGCACTTTTAAAGAAAATTCTTTGTGTCTGCTCTGAGCATGCCAAGGTGGGAGGGCATTTATTTCCACAGCAGGAGGCCTGTGGCAACACTCCATCGCTGGGGACTTTGCATTTATGTGCTAAATGACCGATGCACAGTTAATCACTGGGCCTGAGAGACGGCATGGGGGGAGGCACTGGTTTCTCTGTATGAGTATTGACAGTCTGGCTTAGAGATCAGCCTGCCTGGTGTTTCAGTCAATTAGAAGACACCTGATCCATGAAGTAGACTGACTGTACTTTCAAAATAAACTTGGATTGGACTAGATGCTGTTCTACTCCAATATGAATCTTTAAGTCATTATCAATGAGGTCAATGTACCTGCAATTATCCATTAGTTCTATTTGGGACATGCTAAACTCTGGCTCTTTGTGATGGTTTCTAAAAATATTAGTGAAATAATCAGCATAATAAATGCCAGCAACTCTGACGCTGATTTTAACCACAGCAACCATTTAGAAACATTTTATTCCTTCTCTTTCTTCCAACTCAGAATAAGTCCCTTAACTTTCCCCAAATGACTGTGTGAAATGGGGAGACTACAAGAGCAGTTGCCTGTAAACTACATTTTGAGCTCAGGTAAAAGACAGCAGCCAACCACATTGCATTCTGTTTTACAAAAACATACAGCTTTTCAAGATAAAGGAAAAAAGTGTAAAGGTTTTGTGTTTTTATTGTTACCATCTATAATTTTTCTATTCACCCAATCAAAACTTAAGAAAATTTTCCTTGACCCTCATAGGTCCCAGGCTGGGTAGGTCTGAAAAGTAAACTTGACAAAGGCAGATAAACACCGGAAAAGCATACAAATTTATTTAATATAAGTTTTATGTCACACGGGAGCCTTTATAAGGACATAAAGACTATTTCATGGCAGGTTTGATGAAGAGTGGACAGCCTTGGAGGAATATGATAGGTTATAGAGTTTGAAGTAATTGTAGTAAACTGAAGGGAACTTAGCAAGGCACACTTGTTAGGATTCTTATTGTTGTCCCTTTGTCTTCAGAGATAAGGATGGTCTTTTCCTCCAGGTATAGGAAGGCACCTCTCATAAGAGGGTTTTATGGCTTGTTTAAGGGGAGAAGGCTGGGGCCAGTGGGCGGGGGAAGTCAGAGTGAACTTCCTGCTTCTTCCATTTTCTCAAAGTCCTTCAGCTTAAATATTCAATATGCAAAGGTATCATTATTTTGGGGCAGCCTGTCCTGAATCACATCAACCCTCTCTTGTTGCTCACCAATCTATTGTCATCTTGTAGATTCTACTTGTATAATACTCTGTCCCTTCTTGTCTATTCCCACTGCCACTCTCCTAGTTTAGGCCTTCATTACTTCTCTCCAGGGCTAACCAGCCTCCTTCATACCAGTCTTTCAGCTCTTTAGTCTACTTTATATACTATGACCACATTAATCTTCCTAAAGTATATATTAGACTATCATTTCCTTGCTCAAAAATCTTCAATGGCTCCCTATTGCTTAATTTTAAAAGTCTAAACTGCTTAGTCCAGTGTTCAGTGGCCATCCCCCATCCCATCTACCTTTTAATCTTATTTCCATTTATCTGTCTTCATTCACTCACTAGTTCAGTAACATGGAATTAGTCACTATTCATCACTCGTGGTCTCTACATGGGATTTCCCCTTTGCATATGTTCAGCCATGCCCTCTTCCTCCACCCTCACTGAATTTCCCTTTCTTGCCCCAAATTAGGTTGCATAACCAAACCCTGTCTGCTCAGTCTTCCCTAATTTCCTCCAATTGGAAACTATGTATCCTTCTTCTTATGCCACATAGAACTGTATCTGTATATCTTATGGCACTTTTACCTTGTACAACAGTTCTGTATATCTCATATGCCTTTATATATAAATTCCTTGAAAGCACAATCTAGGTCTAATTCATTTTTACATCCCCCCATAGTACCTATCACACTGACTGGCATATTGTATCCATTTAATAAATATTTATTGATGTATTCCATTCACAAATGAGTGGATGATTCCTAATTTACTATCATTAAACCATCGTAAATTTATTTTTTCAGACACTACTTTCACCTATTCCGATCTTGAAGCATTCCAAATTTTAACAGATGTTTGTGAGCAGCTGGGAGAAATTACACTGCAGATACCAAATTATCAGCATAGCTCTCAAGCTCACATCCTTACCTGGTTATGTGTTCCAGACAGCCGTGCCTTCCTGTAAATGCCCTTGGCTTCAGGAGCAGGCTCTGCTTATAATACCACTATAGCATTCCATAATACACATGACAGGCCTTGATGCAGAGTAGAATGTGTGCAAGTTTGTGATCTATTTATGTTCTTTGGGGACTTAGGGTGGACTCACTTTGCATTTGTAAAAATACTTCTTGTCTTAGGGCCTCACTCAATTTCACATCACACTGATTTTACTTTTAGTAAGAAAAATATTACAGATACCCTGTGATAGGGAATAAATGAGTGAAGAAAATGTATAACTCAGCATATGCTGGAGGCCAGAAACAAGACCAACTGATGCATATTTAGGCTCACTTTTCCTGAATTGGATGCATGTTCTGCCTCCAAATGTACGTTACGTTGGCTATTGAACCATTTTTTAAACTTGTCTGCTCTGACCCTGTTCTTAGCATTCTCTTGGGACTGTGGCCAGAGGTAGAACATTAGTGAGTATCCATGTTTCCTAATCTCCCAATGCGTATTTTATTTAATGTCCTTTGTTTTGTTTCTTTCCACTTGATTACTCATATGTACCCCTTCCTGTACTCTATGTTGGGTGGGGTAGATGGAGAAAGAAAATAAATATGCCCATGGTTGTTGCTAGTAGACACCAGTTTATAAATAGTACTGGTTTGTGCACTGGTTTTCTGAATACAGGAAGGTCAAGAAAAACATTTTCTTTTGAAATGAAAAAAGGAGGTTAAAACAAGAGTTTTAATAACAGGCTTGACAGAGCAGTGTAATACCAACATGAATTACACTTGGTACCAGACTTTTATTGGAAGTCCTAGATTGCTTTGTTCCTGCCCCTGACATAATATTCAGAGTTGGGTTTATATTTGTCCAGAAGGGAGCTGCTTGCTACAGTCCATGCAAATCCAATACTTGATTTATGCACCGTTCTACTGGAGGGTGTAACATTAAATTTAATTTTGTGAGGAAAGCCTGAGATGTTTCAATGCCTGGGCCTGACATTGTGAACTATGCAGAAAGGTGCACAAGAATTCATTACAGTTTCCAATATGCGCAATGCAGCATTTGAATGAAACATTTGTCTCTTGTCAAAAAGGTGTAATGTCTATTCTTGGTAAAATATTTCCACCCTCACCCCGCAGGACACACCCAGCACATTTCTGGCCTTTATCAGAGATCTTGATGGAAAATGAGTGACTACACGCATTTGGTGGACTGAGGGGACATCAAAAAACCAGGTGTCTGTGAAATGATCAATTATCAGTAATATCAACCCCATTGTCTTGCCCTTGATTGTTGAAGGTTGCCACAAAAAGTTTGTATAACTATGCTCAACAACCACATGACAAATTGGAGATTTTTCATCTATAGCTGGATGCAATTTGCCAATCTTCTCGCTCATTACTGGTTTGCTTCCTTTCACATCCCTTACAGCGACTATTCAACACTTACCTACACTGTCCAGAGTATCACAACCTCATTACTAAACTCTCAGGCTCAGTAGAAATTTTGCCATTTACTATTCCAGGAGACTAAAGGGCCTCAGAAATCAACACCATTAGCATTCTTTCCACATGTTTCACACTCTTCTGATAGCATGGTTCTTCCTCCGTTGCTCACAGAAGAGTCTATACCCTTTAACAAGCAGGTAAGGCCTTTAGTAACCTGCCCTGCTCTTACCTTGCAGCCTCATCTCTTTCACATCCTGCCTACACTCTAAGCCTTCCTAGATGTACTGGGGCCATTCGGGCCTCTGCCTGGAGTCACCTTCCCCTGCTTCACCACTAGCAAAATCCACTTCTCTGTGAAGCTCTCCTCTGTCAGGAGGTATTTGATTACTCTATTCATAGCACTAGTATAAAAGCAATATTATGTTTAGTTGTCCTGGGCCTGTCTTGCTCCCCCGTTTTAAGTGCTTCTTATTTAATTTTGAATCACCCAGAGCACCTGGCACATAATTGTGTACTTAGTAGGCACTCAGTCAATACTTCTGGAGTTACAATGAATTAAATGATCACTGTGATCGCAAGAGGGAAATAAATGTTTGTGAGGCAAAGAGAATCTATAACTATATCATCTCAATTTTTCCTTCATTTTGCCAAACTAATAAAGGTGAGCCAATCACAGACCCACACTTTTGTCTTTAGAAATTATGTTTGGAGCCTAGCAGTGACATAGATTAGCTATCCTTTTGAGCATTTTCCTTAATTATTATGTATGCATTTGTTCCAACCTATGAAATAAATACAGATGTTCAAAGTCTTAAACACATTTTAATTTCCCAGTTTCTTGAAAGGTTACATTTTACTCCAATTTCCTGAGGAATCTTTCCTTACAGACATCTCTCCTAAGTACTCTCTTCATCTAAATGGTCAGAAACCTTGATATTTGTGTTTTAATATTTAAATATTTAATTATACATTTAAATAATATTTAGTATTTAAATAAGTCCTTTGGACTCAACTATGTTGATACAAGTTATTTAAAAATAACTGCATCCCATTTGTGAACTATATCTAAATACTATGCCTGTCAAAATTCCACTGAAATATATTTGTTTACATTCTGTATTGCCTCTTACTATGCAATCTGAGAGACAAGTGTTTAATTTTGGACTTAAAACGGAAGTGAGAACATATTAGCTTCCCATCCTTGCCTCTGTTCAACGAAACAGGTGAGAGAAAAGCAAAGCTCTTCTTTGAAATGCCAGAAAGAAGAAATAAAATTACCAAACTATGTGGCCACTGGCCAAAAGTGACAAAAGGATACTCGTGTGGTAAGCAAGTCTGTGGGTGGAAGAAACCAGGTCAAAAGCGAAAGACTTCCTGAAATGTTATATGCTTAAATACTCATTCAAAACAAAATTACCTTTATCAATTAAATATTGCCCTATCCCTTAGTTTTATTACCCACTCTGCCTCGCCAATGTGCGTGCACGTGTGCACACAGAGAGACAGACAGACACACAGACAGACACACACACACACACACACCCCATCCTGAAACTGATTACTTCCAAGGGTTTTTAGGGTCTCTTGTCTATTGGGAGATAAGTGAAAAGCAGGTCTTAGTTACAGAAAAATGCATGAAGGAAGGGAAATTCATCTGTATTCTGAAACTTAACCGCAACAGCTAGTAGGAACAAAATCACTAGACTAGAAATCAGAATTCTAGGACCAGCTCTGCCATGGTACAAGCTAAACATGTCAACTTAGACAAGTACTTTCACTTCCCAAGCCTGTTTCTTCATCTTATGTTGGGGACAGTTAGAGACAATATTCCCCTGTACTAAGGAGGAAAGGTATTAGAGATAAAAAGAAAGAAAAGCTCTGGAGAGAGAATGAGCTGGTATAGCGAGGAGACTGTCTTAATGGATAAGTAAAGGAAAATAAGGTTAAGGTGGTAGTGAAGCCAGATTCTGTTAAAATATGAGCGAGAGTTAGAAGCTAAAACAAAGGGAACTGCTTTGAAAGAAAGTTTCACTCTGTTAACCCTGCTAATTAACTTCATTGTGGGCAGAGAGGTGTGGTAGGTTCTTCAACAGAAGGATGAGAAGATGAAAATAATTGGAATACTAGCTGTAAAGATGAATTGCTAGGCAGCAAGTTCAGAGAAATCAAATATTTTACATAACGCAAATCTTTTAAACTAAACTTGGGTGGTGGCAAAGAATAATTACAGAGTATTAAAGGGGACAAGCTCCCTTCAGACTCAAGTCATCCCTTATAACTTGGTTGCTGCCATAGATTTTCTTGAGAACTTGAGTTACTATGCAATTAAATGTACCTATCATGTGAATTTAGACCCAATCCAGTCACCTGTGTATCTAGAGTTAGAATGATGTGTAGATGGTGTAGCCCTTTTTAAAAAAATATCACTAATGGCATAAATCCAGCTTTCACTTAAAATAGAATTAGATCAGTCTCAGAAATAAATATTGTATACATTTGCTTAAACCCATGAAATTATTACCTTTGTTGATTTGCACACTTCTATCATGCACTTAATGACCATTAGACAAAAGAGTGAAACTACTACTTAATTTTTTTGTGTTTTTCATGTGCCAGGCATGGTTTAGGCAGTTTACATGCACTTTCTCATTTAATCATTACAAAATCTCTATGATGGGGGCTTCCCTGGTGGCGCAGTGATTGAGAGTCCGCCTGCCAATGCAGGGGACACGGGTTCATGCCCCAGTCTGGGAGGATCCCACATGCCGCGGAGCGGCTGGGCCGCCCGTGGGCCCGTGGGCCATGGCCGCTGAGCCTGCGTATCCGGAGCCTGTGTTCCGCAACGCGAGAGGCCACAATAGCGGGAGGCCACAACAGGGAGAGGCCCGCGTACCGCAAAAAAAAAAAAAAAAAAAAAAATCTCTATGAGACAGGTACTATTATTATCCCCACTTCACAGATGAGTATATTCTGTACAGAGAGACTCAGTAACTTGCCCACATTTGAACCACCAATCAGTGACAGACCTGGGAATCCAATGCTGGGGATTGGGTACAGAGTCATTTCTTGCTTCTAAACACACTGCCGCCCACCTGAAAGGGTTGGACTCCAGGGGCAGCTAATGTTTTCTCTCCATACCTACTCCACTCTCAATGAGAATAATTGCTGATGGCTCAGGTCACTTTGAGACCAAAAACCATATAGAGGGTGACGATTTTTGTTACCCTTGTAGCAGAATGCTCTATTGTTCACACCAGAACTCAAATTGATCAGTGCTTCAACTAAAGACCCGTTCTCAACAGCATACCAGGGGTGGGATGGTGCCAATGGTCCACCCCAGTCAATAACAAATAGTCTTCCCAGAAAACTCTTTTATTGATCTGTATTTAAAACAATTTCTGCAGATGGTGTTGAGCTTTAATAATACATATGTTTCAAAGAATTTCATTTGTATTGTGCAATATTTCTTATCCATTGATAAACATTATATTCTACATGGAAGCTAATTCAGAGAACTCCAATTATACAGTCAGGTCAAGTTTGCTGTGGCCACAGTTTGTGTCTTTACCCCTGTGATATTACATATCCCAGTCTTGAAACAGGAGATTATAAATAAACAATAATAACACAGTGATTATAGAGGGAAAGAAATAGAACTTGAGTTAGTTTAATTATGTAATTCATTCCAAAACAATGGATTAAATCATGGTCATGTTTACTAACATCCAGACAATTTATGATTTTTGCAGAAGATAAAAACTTCAGAAGTTTCTACAGAATATAATTGAAAGTTATGATAAACTTTTGCTGACGACATTTTAGTGAAAATTTTTAGACTGCAGAGACATTTGCAAGCTTCTAAAATTGATCTTGAAGGAATGACAATATGGACAGTATTGAAATTTCTGGAATATTACTGTGAAAGGTATTATTTAGGCATTTCTGATAAATGTATTATGTTTAAGTTTTTTCTATTTTGAATATTTGTTTCTTCATGTGAAAGAAACATTTCAAATGTCAAATTAATAAAAAATTTTCTTCAATAAACTATGAGCAAAGACGGATTGACATATCTAACAATATTGTATACTAAATATTAACATGCAAAGGTGATCAATTTTAACAATTTCATTGACAAATATGCAGAAGTTAAGGCTTAAAAACCTACAGAAACTGTAATGCTACTATTTAGTACTATGACATACACATTTTTCTTTTTTCAAAAAATGTTAACATAATTAACATATTTTAATCTATAGCTTTTTTCTTTTTGTACTATAATATTTATTTAATTTTTAAATTTTTTACTGGCATGATTATATATATCAAGTTCAATTTTTTAAATGTCAATATCTACATTTCTTTTCTGATTCATTATTTTTTGTTTCATTTCACAGTTATTACTGAAAATACCTTTGTCATATAGGGCAGGGTTATTAAAAAATTATTCTCTCTGGATATCAAATGTGATAGGTATTACAGAGCCTATCTGAGCATTGAATGTGGAAACAAAGACTCACACCCAGACAGACTGCCACCCTGTACTTGGGTATTATGTATTTCTGTACTTCCAAGATGCTACCTAAAAAATTCCTGATCACCTTGCTACAATGCACCCTAGGATATTAACACAGATGAAAATTTGGGGCCTACTGGGTCAGACATTTAATGAAGATGAGGTAGAGATATCGTTTGGATTGAGCCTATTACTGCACTCAAGAATACATGTGTGGGGAATTTCCTGGTGGCCCAGTGGTAAAGAATCCACCTTCCAATGCAGGGGACGCAGGTTCGATCCCTGGTCGGGGAACTAAGATCCCATATATCACTGGGCAACTAAGCCCACATGTGGCAAACTACAGAGCCCACACGCCTTAGAGCCCATGCGCCAAAACTAGAGAGAGAAACCTGCACACCACAACTAGAGAGAAGCTTGGCGCCACAAGGAAAGATCCTGCATGCCTCAGTGAAGACCCTGCATGCCGCAATTAAGAACCAACTCAGCCAAAAAAGAAAATACATGTGTGCACAGCCACTATGGAGAACAATATGGCGGTTCCTTAAAAAACTGTAATAGAACTACCATATGACCCAGCAATCCTACTCCTAGGCATATACCCGGAGAGAACCATAATTCAAAATGATACATGCACCCCAATATTCATTGCAGCACTATTTACAATAGCCAGGGCATGAAAGCAACTTAAATGTCCATCAACAGAGAAATGGATAAAGATGTGGTACATATATACGATATATAAAAAAAGAACAAAATAATGCCATCTGCAGCAACATGGATGGACCTAGATATTGTCATACTGAGCGAAGTATGTCAGACACAGAAAGACAAATATATGATATCACTTATATGTGGAATCTAAAAAAAAAGGGTACAAATGAACTTATTTACAAAACAGAAATAGAGTCACGGGCATAGAAAATAAACTTATGGTTACCAGGGGATCGTGGGGGAGGGATAAATTGGGAGATTGGGATTGACATATACACACTACTATATATAAAATAGATAACTAATAAGAACCTGCTGTATAGCACAGGGAACTCTACTCAATACTCTGTAATGGCCTGTATGGTAAAGGAATCTAAAAAAAAAAAAGAGTGGAGATATGTATATGTATAACTGATTCACTTTTCTGTACACATGAAACTAGCACAGCATGGTAAATCAACTATACTCCAATAAAAATTCAAAAAAGAAAGAATACATGTGTGTTGCCAATAAATAAATAAATAAGAATACATGTGTGTTATTGTATCTGGACCTTTGGCCCTGAAACCACAGAAGCTTTTCTCTTAAACATATAAGGACTAAGAGCCCAGGCTTCAGTGAAAGTGGGCTCTCCTTGCACTTGCTCTCTTTAGTGCATTAATATACATGACTTGTCTCCTGGAAGTTGTGGTAGCCTAATAGCTCATGTCTTAATTGAAACCCAGAACTTCTATTGACAGGTGGCACATCCTGGGACACAGGAAACCAGCTCTGCTCAAAGCCTTAGAAAAAGATCTTTCCCTTTCTCTTCCTTTTGTTTCTTTTTCCTGGGGTCTCTAACTTTGGATTGGCTAGAGGATGGTGAGGGGGCACATTATAATCATTAAGGGAGATTTTACCTCCTAAACATGTCAGGTCATCTAGGGACAGACATGCGCTGAAATTTGAAACATTCCCTTGATTGAAAACAATTGATTTAATGCATTATTTTTCAAGCTTTCTGGAATCCTAAGGAAATAAATAGAAAAAAATTTTTAAATAAAGTATTATTTTTCTAACTATAGGATGTGACCAATTCATGGGAGCTAAAATTAAAATTTTTAATTGGTATAAGTAGCAATTAAAAATAAAATTGAACAGAATTTTAAAAATCACAGTGCCTCACTCACAATATTAGAAAATATTATTTTGGAAAGTTGGGGAAATTTTTGCCTCAGGGGTGTGTGTATGTGTGTGTGTGTGTGTGTGTGTGTGTGTGTTAGGTGGCAATATAAAATATATTTCTAACTTGGAAGCATGGTCAAAAATGTCTGCAAGTCATGAACATGAAGGACCAAGACTAGAGGGTAGGCTTGGGGAATGGCTGAGAAAACCACCTCTCCTGCTTTCTTCGAAGACTCTGAGCTTTCCTGTCTTTGCAAATGAGACCCTATAGCTCCACATGGTTCCAACCAGGTTTCCAAGGCCCTGTCCTTTGTCCTCTCTCTCAGAAACTTAAGAGGATGGAAAGGGACTGATGGAGAAAGATTTCTGGTCATGCTAAGCACATCCAACACCAAAAACAAAAATCAGCCTTTGTTCTAAAGCTATTAATGAGGAAGTTGGCCATTATACTATTCCCTGCTCTCTCACTGACCGTCCAACATGAAGAATTTTTTTTAGAAATTAGATGTAAGAAAACCCTCATCTCTTCCATAAATTGGTAGGTGTTCTCCCCTTTGCCCATGACTGCTGGAAAACTCAAGGCTTCTGTTGAGTTTGACGCTTGTCATTGTGATGTGGTTCAGTGTCATTCTTTCCTTAGTCCTGGTTTTCTTTCATGTGTTGCACTGTGTTTACTCCATTCTAGACGCCCAGACTTCTTCTGAAAAGAGGAAAGATGTGTAGGGAAAATATAAATATTGCTCTATAACTTATTGCAGTAAGTTTTTCTACAGCTGGAACTGGGTCTTTCCTCTCTACACTCCTAACGCTTGGCTAGCAGAGTGTGGTGACTAAGTGACAACACAATTCCATATTATTGACATAAAAAATGCAGGTAAAAGCAAGCAAAAGAAAGAAAGCAATCTTAATTTTAATACAGACTTTTAATGCCTACTTACCTGTAAGTAAGTCTTTTCTTTTTTTCTGTTCTTTTTTCTTTATTCACTTCTAAATCCATATAATGTTGGTGACTACTTGCTCTATCCACACACCATGCAAATTGCAGAGACATGCTCTTGCCTGGGAAAAAGGGGATGGAACTGGTAGAGGAAAAGCAAGGTAGCCAAAGAATTATAAGTTGACACATTAGAAAGTTGAATCATGAAAATTTACCATGGACCGAAAAAGAGGGATAAATAGCACTCTCTGTCTCCTTCCCTGACTGATTTTTCTCAACAGCACTTACAATCTTCTCATATACTATATCACTTATTTATTCATTTTATTTTTGTCTTTTACCCCTTTTATTAGGGGGAAAAGATCCATGAGAGCAGGGATTTTTCTCCACCACTATATCCCCAGTACCTTGCACATAGTAGGTAGTCAATTAGCTCCAGGATCCACACTTTTAACCAATATTCCATTCTACTCCTTGAAACTATTAGTAGTTTCTACTACCTCATCTTCCACCAGCCCCACCATAGATAAACTGCTTATCTGTTAGGAATGAATATGTCTAACATGAAAAAAGGGGTGCAGAGGATTTGCTTTAGGTTGAAAAAATCCTAGATTGACTTTCATGTTTCTTCTAAACTTTTCTCATTTTCCAGCTAGTCCCCCAACACCCACAGGGAGGCTGTGGTGTTCTTCAGACCTATGGTATCCAGTGACCATGAGACCAGATATTGTGCAGTGCACTGGGTCTCCCTGCAATCTTGTGTGCACAGCAACAGCTGCAAACACAAACATAGCTGTCAGCCTGAATTGACTATTTCCCCATTTCTCCTCTTCCTCATTCCACCTATAAACAAACTGCTGAGATAAAAAAAAAAATGCCTTAAATGTACTAGCATAAAAGTCACACAATCAGTTGGGACCCCAGTCTCCTTTCCTTTGTGTTTCATCAAAAAGAACTGGGAGGGAGGGAGAGGGGGAAGATGGCAGAAGAGTAAGACGCAGAGATCACCTTCCTCCCCACAAATACATCAGAAATACATCTACACGTGGAACAACTCCTACAGAACACCTACTGAATGCTGGCAGAAGACCTCAGACCTCCCAAAAGGCAAGAAACTCCCCACGTACCTGGGTAGGGCAAAAGAAAACAGAATAAACAGAGACAAAAGAATAGGGACAGGACCTGCACCAGTGGGAGGGAGCCGTGAAAGAGACAAGGTTTCCACACACTAGAAGCCCCTTCGCGGGTGGAGACTGCGGGTGGCAGAGGGGGGGAACTTCAGGGCCACGGAGGAGAGCACAGCAACAGGGGTGCGGACGGTAAAGTGGAGAGAGATTCCCACACAGAGGATCGGTGCCGACTGGCACTCACCAGCGCGAGAGGCTTGTCTGCTCACCTGCCGGGGCAGGTGGGGCTAGGAGCTGAGGCTTGGGCTTCGGAGGTCGGATACCAGGGAGAGGACTGACGGTGTGAACATAGCCTGAAGGGGTTAGTGTGCCACAGCTAGCCCAGAGGGAGTCCAGGAAAAAGTCTGGACCTGCCAAAGCAGCAAGAGACTTTTTCTTCCCTCTTTGTTTCCTGCTGCGTGAGGAGAGGGGATTAAGAGCACTGCTTAAAGGAGCTCCAGAGACAGGCACGAGCTGCAGCTATCAGCGCGGACCCCAGAGACGGGCATGAGACACTAAGGCTGCTGCTGCCGCCACCAAGAAGCCTGTGTGTGAGCACAGATCACTCTCCACACCTCACTTCATGGGAGTCTGTGCAGCCCGCCGCTGCCAGGGTCCTGGGATCCAGGGACAACTTCCCCGGGAGAACGCACGGTGCGCCTCAGGCTGGTGCAACGTCACGCCGGCCTCTGCCGCTGCAGGCTCGCCCCGCATCCGTACACTGCACTCCCCACGGGCCTGAGTGAACCAGAGGCCCCGAATCAGCGGCTCCTTTAACCCCGTCCTGTCTGAGCAAAGAACAGATGCCCTCCTGTGACCTACATGCAGAGGCGGGGCCAAATCCAAAGATGAGCCCCAGGAGCTGTGCGAACAAAGAAGAGAAAGGGAAATTTCTCCAAGCAGCATCAGAAGCAGTGGATTAAAGTTCCACAATCAACTTGATGTACCCTACATCTGTGGAATGCATGAATAGACAATGAATAATCCCAAATTGAGGAGGTGGACTTTGAGAGCAAGATTTATTATTTCTTCCCCTTTTCCTCATTTTGTAAGTGTGTATGTGTATGCTTTTGTGTGAGAATTTGTCTGTATAGCTTTGTTTTAACCATTTGTCCTAGGGTTCTGTCCGTCCGTTTTTCTTTGTTGTTGTTTTATTTTTTACTTAAAAAATTTTTTTCTTAATACTTATTTTTTATTTTAATAACTTAATTTTATTTTATCATACCATATTGTATTTTATTTTATCCTCTTTCTACTTTTTCTCTCTTTCATTCCGAGCCATGTGGATGAAAGGCTCTTGATGCTGCAGCCAGGGGTCAGTGCTGTGCCCCTGAGGTTGGAGAGCCAACTTCAGGACACTGCTCCACAAGAGACCTCCCAGCTCCACGTAATATCAAATGGCGAAAATATCCCAGAGATCTCCATCTCAACACCAACACCCAGCTTCACTCAATGACCAGCAAGCTACAGTGCTGGACACCCTATGCAAAACAACTAGCAAGACAGGAACACAACCCCACCGATTAGCAGAGAGGCTGCCTAAAATCATAATAAGGCCACAGACACCCCAAAACACACCACCAGATGTGGACTTGCCCACCAGAAAGACAAGAGCCAGCCTCATCCACCAGAACACAGGCACTAGTACCCTCCACCAGGAAGCCTACACAACACACTGAACCAACTTTAGCCACGGGGGAAAGACACCAAGAACAATGGGAACTACGAACCTGCAGCCTGCACAAAGGAGACCCCAAACACAGTAAGATAAACAAAATTAGAAGACAGAAAATAAACAGTAGATGAAGGAGCAAGATAAAAACTCACCAGACCTAACAAATGAAGAGGAAATAGGCAGTCTACCTGAAAAGGAATTCAGAAAAATGATAGTAAAGATGATCCAAAATCTTGGAAATAGAATAGAGAAAATGCAAGAAACATTTAACAAGGACCTAGAACTAAAGAGGAAACAAGCAATGATGAACAACACAATAAATGAAATTAAAAGTACTCTAGAAGGGATCAATAACAGAATAACTGAGGCAGAAGAATAGATAGGTGACCTGGAAGACAAAATAGTGGAAATAACTACTGCAGAGCAGAATAAAGAAAAAAGAATGAGAAGAACTGAGGACAGTCTCAGAGACCTGTGGGACAACATGAAACGCACTAACATTCCAATTATAGGGGTCCCAGAAGAAGAAGAGAAAAAGAAAGGGACTGAGAAAATATTTGAAGAGATTATAGTTGAAAACTCCCCTAATATGGGAAAGGAAATAGTTAATCAAGTCCAGGAAGCACAGAGAGTCCCATACAGGATAAATCCAAGGAGAAACATGCCAAGACACATATTAATCAAACCATCAAAAATTAAATACAAAGAAAGCATATTAAAAGCAGCAAGGGAAAAACAACAAATAACACACAAGGGAAACCCCGTAAGGTTAATAGCTGATCTATCAGCAGAAACCCTGCAAGCCAGAAGGGACTAGCAGGACACATTTAAAGTGATGAAGGAGAAAAACCTACAACCAAGACTACTCTACCCAGCAAGGATCTCATTCAGATTTGATGGAGAAATTAAAACCTTTACAGACAAGCAAAAGCTGAGAGAGTTCAGCACCATCAAACCAGCTTTACAACAAATGCTAAAGGAACTTCTCTAGGCAAGAAACACAAGAAAAGGAAAATACCTACAATAACAAACCCAAAACAATTAAGAAAATGGGAATAAGAACATACATATCGATAATTACCTTAAATGTAAATGGAATAAATGCTCCCACCAAAAGACACAGACTGGCTAAATGGATACACAAACAAGACATGTATACATGCTGTCTACAAGAGACCCACTTCAGACCTAGGGACACATACAGACTGAAAGTGAGGGGATGGAAAAAGATATTCCATGCAAATGGAAACCAAAAGAAAGCAGGAGTAGCAATTCTCATATCCGACAAAATAGACTTTAAAATAAAGACTATTACAAGAAAGAAAGAAGGACACTACATAATGATCAAGGGATCAATCCAAGAAGAAGATATAACAATTGTAAATATTTATGCACCCAACATAGGAGCACATCAATACATAAGGCAAATACTAACAGCCATAAAAGGGGATATCGACAGTCACACAATCATAGTAGGGGACATTAACACCCCCTTTCACCAATGGACAGATCATCCAAAATGAAAATAAATAAGGAAACACAAGCTTTAAATGATACATTAAACAAGTAGAACTTAATTGATATTTACAGGACATTCCATCGAAAAACAACAGAATACACATTTTTCTCAAGTGCTCATGGAATATTCTCCAGGATAGATAATATCTTGGGTCACAAATCAAGCCTTGGTAAATTTAAGAAAATTGATATTGTATCAAGTATCTTTTCTGACAACAACACTATGAGATTACATATCAATTACAGGAAAAGATCAGCAAATAATACAAACACATTGAGACTAAACAATACACTACTTAACAACGAAGTGATCACTGAAGAAATCAAAGAGGAAATCAAAAAATACCTAGAAACAAATGACAATGGAGATAAGACGACCCAAAATCTATGGGATGCAGCAAAAGCAGTTCTAAGAGGGAAGTTCATAGCAATACAATCCTACCTTAAAAAACAGGAAACATCTCTAATAAACAACCTAACCTTGCACCTAAAGCAATTAGAGAAAGAAGAACAAAAAAAAAACCAATGTTAGCAGAAGAAAGAAATCATAAAGATCAGATCAGAAATAAATGAAAATGAAATGAAGGAAACAATAGCAAAGGTCAATAAAAGTAAAACCCAGTTCTTTGAGAAGATAAACAAAATTGATAAACCATTAGCCAGACTCATCAAGAAAAAAAAGGGAGAAGACTCAAATCAATAGAATTAGAAATGAAAAAGGAGAAGTAACAACTGGCACTGCAGAAATACAAAAGATCATGAGAGATTACTACAAGCAAGTCTATGCCAATAAAATAGACAACCTGGAAGAAATGGACAAATTCTTAGAAATGCACAACCTGCTGAGATTGAATCAGGAAGAAATAGAAAATATGAACAGACCAATCACAAGCACTGAAATTAAAACTGTGATTAAAAATCTTCCAACAAAGAAAAGCCCAGGACCAGATGGCTTCACAGGCGAATTTTATCAAACATTTAGAGAAGAGCTAACACCTATCGTTCTGAAACTCTTCCAAAATATAGCAGAGGGAGGAACACTCCCAAATTCATTTCACGAGGTCACCATCACCCTGATCCCAAAACAGACAAGCATGTCACAAAGAAAGAAAACTACAGGCCAATATCACTGATGAACATAGATGCAAAAATCCTCAACAAAATACTAGCAAACAGAATCCAACAGCACATTAAAAGGATCATACACCATGGTCAAGTGGGGTTTATTCCAGGAATGCAAGGATTCTTCAACATAGGCAAATCAATCAACCTGATACACCATAGTAACATATCGAAGGAGAAAAACCATATGATCATCTCAATAGATGCAGAGAAAGCTTTCGACAAAATTCAACACCCATTTAAGATAAAAACCCTCCAGAAAGTAGGCATAGAGGGAACTTTCCTCAACATAATAAAGGCCATATATGACAAACCCACAGCCAATATTGTCCTCAATGGTGAAAAACTGAAAGCATTTCCACTAAGATCAGGAACAAAACAAGGTTGCCCACTCTCACCACTCTTATTCAACATAGTTTTGGAAGTTTTAGCCACAGCGATCAGAGATGAAAAGGAAATAAAAGGAATCCAATTCTGAAAAGAAGAAGTAAAGCTGTCACTGTTTGCAGATGACATGATACTACACATAGAGAATCCTAAAGATGCTACCAGAAAACTACTAGAGCTAATCAGTGAATTTGGTAAAGTGGCAGGATACAAAATTAATGCACAAAATCTCTTGCACTCCTATACACTAATGATGAAAAATCTGCAAGTGAAATTAAGAAAATGCTCCCATTTACCATTGCAACAAAAAGAATAAAATATCTAGAAATAAACCTACCTAAGGAGACAAAAGACCTGTATGCAGAAAATTATGACACTGATAAAGATGTTACAAATAGATGGAGAGATATACCATGTTCTTGGATTGGAAGAATCAACATTGTGAAAATGACTCTACTACCCAAAGAAATCTACAGATTCAACACATCCCTATCAAACTACAAATGGCATTTTTCACAGAACTAGAACAAAAAATTTCACAATTTGTATGGAAACACAAAAACACCGAATAGCCAAAGCAATCTTGAGAAAGTAAAACGGAGCTGGAGGAATCAGGCTCCCTGGCTTCAGACTATACTACAAAGCTACAGTAATCAAGACAGTATGGTACTGGCACAGGAACAGAAATATACATCAATGGAACAGGATAGAAAGCCCAGAGATAAACCCACTCACATATGGTCACCTTATCTTTGATAAAGGAGGCAGGAATGTACAGTGAAGAAAGGACAGCCTCTTCAATAAGTGGTGCTGGGAAAACTGGACAGGTACATGTAAAAGTATGAGCTTAGAACAGTCCCTAACACCATACACGAAAATAAGCTCAAAATGGATTAAAGACCTAAATGTAAGACCAGAAACTCTCAAACTCTTAGAGGAAAACATAGGCAGAACACTCTATGACATAAATCACAGCAAGATCCTTTTTGATCCACCTCCTAGAAAAATGGAAATAAAAACAAAAATAAAAAATGGGACCTAATGAAACTTCAAAGGTTTTGCACAGCAAAGGAAACCATAAACAAGACCAAAAGACAACCCTCAGAATGGGAGAAGATATTCGCAAATGAAGCAACTGACAAAGGATTAATCAAAATTTACAAGTAGCTCATGCAGCTCAATAACAAAAAAATAAACAACCCAATCCAAAAATAGGCAGAAGACCTAAATAGACATTTTTCCAAAGAAGATATGCAGATTGCCAACAAACACATGAAAGAGCGCTCAACATTGGGCTTCGCTGGTGGCGCAGTGGTTGAGAGTCCACCTGCCGATGCAGGGGACACGGGTTTGTGCCCCGGGTCTGGGAGGATCCCACATGCCTTGGAGCAGCTGGACCCATGAGCCATGACCGCTGAGCTTGCGCATCCAGAGCCTTTGCTCTGCAACGGGAGAGGACACAACAGTGTGACGCCCGCGTACCGCAAAAAAAAAAAAAAAAAAAAAAAGAATGCTCAACGTCATTAATCATTAGAGAAATTCAAATCAAAACTACAATGAGATATCATCTCACACAGGTCAGAATGGCTATCATCAAAAAATCTAGAAATAATAAATGCTGGAGAGGGTGGGGAGAAAAGGGAACACTCTTGCACTGCTGGTGGGAATATGAATTGGTAATGCCATTATGGAGAACAGTATGGAGGTTCCTTAAAAAACTACAAATAGAACTACCATATGACCCAGCAATCCCAGTACTGGGCATATACCCTGAGAAAACCACATTTCAAAAATAGTCCTGTACCAAAATATTCATTGCAGCTCTATTTACTATAGCCAGAACATGGAAGCAACCTAAGTGTCCATCATTGGATGAATGGATAAAAAAGATGTGGCACATATATACAATGGAATATTACTCAGCCATAAAAACAAACGAAATTGAGTTTTTTGTAGTGAAGTGGATGGACCTAGAGTCTGTCATATAGAGTGAAGTAAGTCAGAAAAAGAAAGACAAATACTGTATGCTAACACATATATATTGAATGTAAGAAAAAAAATGTCATGAAGAACCTAGGGATGAGACGGGAATAAAGACACAGACCTACTAGAGAATGGACTTGAGGATATGGGGAGGGGGAAGGGTAAGCTGTGAGAAAGTGAGAGAGTGGCATGGACTTATATACACTACCAAATGTAAAATAGATAGCTAGTGGGAAGCAGCTGCATAGCACAGGGAGATCAGCTCGGTGCTTTGTGACCACCTGGGGGGGGGATTGGGAGGGTGAGAGGGAGGGAGATGTAAGAGGGAAGAGATATGGGAACATATATATATGTATAACTGATTCACTTTGCTATAAAGCAGAAACTAACACACCATTGTAAAGCAATTATACTCCAATAAAGATGTAAGTAATAAATTAAAAACATAAAAAATAAAAGAACTGGGATGCAGAGATAAATAAATGTTTGGTTCATTTTAGAAATCCTGATCACTGAGAAAGCACCAGAGCAAAGGGCAAACCCTACCAGATTTTACATCAGAAAATCTAGGTTCTAGACATAGTTTGGTTATTGCTGTGAGTTTGGGTAAATCAAATTCTTTCTGGGACTCAGCTTTCTGATCTGCAAAATGTGGATGATAATTTTAATGCCTTCAGATGGTTGCTATGAAGGTAAAATTAAACAGCATGTTGTAGAAACATAAGGAATGTTATAAATATAAAATAATATAATGTGTTACCCTTCCCTGAAATTACAAAATATATAAAAAGAGATAATTCAGAAGATTACAAGTATGTAGAAAAGGCAGGACAAAAATGACAGGTGGATGTCCAAAAGCATGTTTGTAAGACATCAAAATAATTTTCTACCTTCCTGAGTTTTCTAGATAGGGTATTTAACAGCACTGTTAGGTATATATTTTTGCCCCATTTTAGGGAACATAAAAATGAGGTTTAGAGATCATTAATTCTCTTATTCCACATATATTTGTTGAATACCTCCAGTTCAGGCCCTGAAAGTTAAGTTACTTTCCCAAGGCCACTCTACAACCAGGCAGCAAAATCAAGATTCATACCCACTTTGGGTCTGTCTGAGCCCAAGGCCCATTTTAACAGAAATGAAACTGTAAGGAACATTAAAGTTCATACATTCCCAGCCCTCTATTCCAAGCAGGACTAAATACCATGGAAGAATCTTTGCATGAATAACTAAGGTGAGGGAATTAACAGGCTGCTGATAATATTTCCAGATGACATAACCAGTATTAGATGACAAAGTAGAACTCATTAATTTAGCTTAACAATTATTTACTGCTCACCAAGGATGAGCCACATAATATGCTAGGTGATAGTGGAGATAAAAACATGAGTCGAGTCTGTCCCTGCCCCAGAGAAACTCAAAAGCTAATAGGGGAAACAGACATAGAAGGGGACAAAGGCATTGAAGGACAGCTGGAGGTCATCCTTTACAAACTTGTCTCTCAGCACATGAGAGACAGCCCCTGGGTATAACCCTATTGTGTTGTTGTATTTAATGTGAGTGTGGAGGGCCAGGGGGACACTGGTGTTTCTGTTAGCTGAAGCATGTAAATTTTGTGTGTACCCCAAAGGTATATTATGTGAGGACTGGGTGAAACTCAAGTTGTATTTAAAATAATCAATCTTTGGCTGTGTATTCTAACATTTGATCAGCACTTTACCATTCCCAAAATACTTTCTCAAACACATATCCCTTCCAACTAAAAATTCTGTAACTTACCAAAAAGGCTTGATAACTTCCCATTCAGACAGTTAAGAGACAGAAATTCTGTTCTTTTTTCACTTTTCTTCTCCCTACAAAAACAACCCTCAAGATTGTCAGTATCGAGAGTTTCATGTTAAATTCATTTCCAGTGGAGGTGGGGGATCTAGGGGAGAAAATACATGCCCCCCTTCTTTAATATTCTGAAATATATATAGCAGGTATCTCAGAAAAATGAGTCACATTTCCATATGAAGATTCAGGTTTATCAGTAAACGTGATGAATGCTAAATTCTCTTTCCCAAGCATAATTGCCATACAGGAGCTTTTCTCTCTCCCCTGTTCTCAATTCCTTATTACTATGCACACAGCAGCTAGCATACTGCAGAACAGGAAGGCATATTTAATCTCTGAAGTTTAAAGTTTGTTAAAATGCACGTAACTGTACATATTAAAAACCTTAAGTTCTTCTGTCTCCCAAATGCATAGGGGAACTAGGCTTGAAATTAAAGATGAAAAAGGAAAGCACAGTAAATTGTTCTGTTTCTCTCTCTGCCATACGTTCATCAGGATAAAACTGCAAGACAAATTCAATGAAATAAAATGAGTTTTTATAACTCAATGGGAGTTCTAGAAGAGCACCTGAACACAAAATTTCCATGGACATTTGGAAAGGCTTAGTATCTCAGCCCCAAAGCACTGATGTGGGTTCTATAAATATTAATGAAGAGTAACCACACCAAGGCGCAAATTGTTCTCTAACTTTCATTTCCCCCTTCCTTTTTTTTTTTTCCAAAATGGTCCTTTCAATGCCTCCTGAACAATTCAAGCAAATGTCTCATTTGTGTCCTGAACTTGGAATTATATTTGCTAACTTAATTTCATATGGGAGGCTTTAGAATTGGAGTTGCCTAAGAAGTCACTGATTTCTTCAGTGGATACTTCCATGCCTGGGCTGGAGTGAATTGATCCAGGCATAGAAAGAATAGCTACTGAAGATTTTGTCTCAAAGCAAATGTTAGACACTGATGGGTGTCAAAGATGGGTACATGAACAGCAGAAACTTGTTCAGAAAAGGGGACCACAGTGAGAAAAAGGGAATGAACACTTATGGAGTGTCTGCATGGGGTCTGGTGCTTTGCTGCATAATATCATTCAATTCTTACAACAGCTTCTTGAGGTTGTAAGGAGCCCTTTACAAAGTAGTCAGTTCAATCAACAAATATTTTTTGAGCATCTATTACATACAATGCATTGTTTATAAGTAAACTAGACTATAAGGTCCCCTACATTATGGAGCTTCATTGGATGATATAATTTTGAAGGGCTTTAAATCTATAAAGCATTCATGCATATATATTAATAAAGGGCTACCAAATTAGTAACTAGATACATCTAATAGCCTGATACACATTCAATATTTTTGAAGTGCTTTGCCAACTATAAAGCAAATATGAGCTTCACTTATAGGATATTATTAATATATTAGAATGTTCCTGATCTGGAAAGTGGGGATAAGAATACCTACTCTGTCTTCGGGGTTACAGGAGATAGCATATATACATTTATGAGCTCAACAAATATTATTTGCCCTCTATTTCACTTCCTTTCCCTGAAATTTATTCAAACACAACTTACCACTAAATAAAATGCAATATAAATAGCATTTATATTGGCTTCCCATGACGGGAGAGTAATAAATTTCTAAAGTAATGAAAAGTTATCTTTTTAAGGGACCTTTTCCATAGGTAATTCCATTGCCTGACATCCAAGGACATCATTAGAGAGAAGCTTTATTGAATCTAAAAAATTACTTTATGCATCTATACCATTCTATAATCTGTAAAAAAATATATGAATTTACAGTCCAGCTTTATTGCAGCAAACTTTTATGAAAGTCTTCTCCACATTCTTCTTCTAGTATATCTAAAACTTATAGCTTTGAGAAAGACATAGAAAGAAAAAGCAATATTTCATAAAACACCAAAAAGAGTCATTGATGATACCATAAATAAATATTTAGTAATAAACCTATGCTGAACTTATTAATGTATATAGGGTTTTCATTTTTCATTCTCTTGCTCATTTCTGCCAATTTTCTCAAAGATAGTACAGGATTTGGACCAATATATTATTAAAAATCTCCAGGTTAAAGACAAAAGGTAAAAGTCATTACCTTTGTCTAGGATTTGGACTTAGGATTCTCTCACCAGTTAAAAAGATGCTGGGAGCACTGTTCCTTCACCAGTTTGGCTACTCTCCCAGCAGTCTTCAGTGAAGGTTGAATATTTACCAGTATTTTTTTCTTCTTCCTGGCTAACTCTGTCAAAGAAAATTCCAAAAGAGAAGCCATCTCAAAATAATTCCCTTAGCATAAATCAACAAACCCACGGGATCCTATTATCCAAGCAACTGTTTTCCAAATTTCCCTGAAGTCCAAAGACAAGCCTGTGGGGTGTTTTAGTCTTTATTTTAAAAGCCAACATGGAGCACTATTTCTTCTTGCAATAAGTACCCACAGTAGAGATGATCCAAAAAAGGTCTTTATCCTGATTTCCAAAATCTTTTCAACATTCAGTTTCAAAGATGAAGTATAATTACACATAATTACCTATGTTTTGGGATGATATTTCCCAGGAGAGTATAGAAAACAATCTTGACATAGTCCTGTGACCTTATATATATGATTGCTCCTCTCTCTGCCTGTTCTTCAACTATAGCATGAGAGAACCATTGGATCATTGGTTCTCCACAGGAGACAATCCCTACCTCCACCTCACACCCCCATACTCCCTGCCTTTGGACATTTGGGGAAGTCTAGAGACTTTTTTGGTTGTAACAACTGGGGGGTGCTACTGACATCTTGTGGGTAGAGGTCAGAGATGCTTCTAAACATCCTACAATGCACAGGACAAACACCACAACAAAGAATCATCTGGCACAAAAGCCAATAGTGGCAGGTGAGAAACTGTATGTTAGATGATCTGTAAAGATGATTTCAACTTTGAATTTTACAAATTTAATAGGTCTATTATTCATACTATATGATTTGTATTACAACCAAACCTTCAACGTAAATAAATCTCAAATTTATTTTGAAGTTCTAATCAAAGAGTAGGAAATGCAATAACTCAGCCACTAGCCAGTTAAGCGACATGCATTAAGTAACCACAGTAAACCTATAGCACTTGAGCAGGAAAAGATCTTAAAATGTAGTTCCAAATGAAATAAAAAGTCATTCATCATGGGCCCCACCCAGAATACCCTTACTGGAGAACTACTGGAAGACTTGCATGGTCTATCAACAACCTTTTACTTCAACCTAAACTGAAGCAATGCAGTTGTGAAGAGCTAGTCCTTCTAGCAGAGAAGTTTATAAATATTTTCAAATAATTTATTCCTCAAAGGAATTGGGAGGTAGTGTATCAGAGGAGGTGGCAATGGAGGTAGCAGCAAAGGCTTAGACTGTTCCCAATTCTTCCATTAAAATAGCCATAGCAACTATTAGCCAAATTAAAAACTGATGAACTACATTTACAACAAAACAAGGTGACAAGGTATCCATGTGATATTTATCCAAAATACAAGCAAGTGGGAACAAACTACCAATAGTCACAAGATGTGCATGCTACCAATGTTAGTGCAGGAAGAAACAGAGGAAAACAATAGAGGTCTATGGACTGAGGACAGGTGAACCTCCAAATAGGTAGAAGGTATTATTGGAAATTGTAGCAGGCCAATTTGAAAGTAGTTACTGTCACTGGAATGATTTTGCTCAATGCAATAGTACATATGTACAAGGGGTTTAAGGAATGACATAAAAGAGCTGGAGCTATCCAGCTACTGTGCACACATGAAACTTACCAGCTGGGAATCCCTTCCAGGACAGGGTGTCATACGACTAGTGGAATCAAAATTAAGCTGGACAGGGACAAAAGACACAAAGAAGTGAAATGGTCCATATAAAAGTGGATCCAGGAAAAAATATCAAGGAATCTCAGAAATCAAGCTACCATGTTTTTTAATAGTATATGAAAATAAAAAAACAATAAAACAAAAAGAGAGAGTTCTGTAAAGTTAGAAAAGTTATACAAATTGTATTATTGTAATATTTCTGAAAAATTAAATTTACATAAAAATGATCAGCAGAAAAAGATTGAGGTCTATATTTTGGATTAGGTACTGTAAAAGAATAGGCAATAAGGAGCAGAATAACAGCCCTATAGTCCAGACTGTCCAGAAGAACTTTCTCCAATAATGGAAATGTTCTACAGCTGTGCTGTCCAACAAGTAGCCGTTAGACATATGTGGCTACTGACTAGTGAGTCTGAGGATCCAATGTTTAAGTTTATTAATTTTTAATTAATTTAATTTAAATAGCTACATGAGGTTAGTGAGTACCATATTGGACAGCACAGCTATAGACAATAAAAGCATCCCAGAAAGACTTACTCAAAAACAGATCAAAACTATAACAAAATATTTCAAAGTAAGTTAAAGGCATTAAGAAAATCATGTAATATGAAAAAGCAACATAAATCAAAATTAGAATCCCTCAGAACTGAGATAACACTTCAGAAATTATTAGAAATTAAGAAAAATTATTTTAGAAATGAAGACTAATTAAAGGAAAAAAAGAACAAATAAACCCACAAATAATATGTTAAGAGAAATAGAAGATGAGGAGAAAAAAATTAATGAAATCAAAACTAAATGAAGAAACAGAGGAAAGTGATTTACGAAAATAAAACAGTTATTGAAGAGTGGCTAAGAAGAGCCAACATACAGATTGTAGGAATACCTGAAGAAGAAAACCAATGTTGATAAGTATTAAATTCTAAAGACTGTAATTTAAGAATGGGTTCCTGAAATAAAAGAGACTTGAAACCGTGTGTTGAAAATACACATGATATACTGAAAATATAAACCCAGAATGACCAAAACCAAGAAATATCTATTCTAGTAATACAACTGAAATTTAAAGAAAACAAAAAAATTCTTTTGGAGACTAGACTGAGGAGCACATAACTTATATAATAGATTGGCTTATTGGCCTATCATCAGACATTTCAACAACAACACTATGTCAAAGGAAGCTGAGTAACTGATTTTTTTTTAACATCTTTATTGGGGTATAATTGCTTTACAATGGTGTGTTAGTTTCTGCTTTATAACAAAGTGAATCAGTCATACATAAACATATGTTCCCATATGTCTTCCCTCTTGCGGCTCCCTCCCTCCCACCCTCCCTATCCCACCCCTCCAGGCTGTCACAAAGCACCGAGCCAATATCCCTGTGCCATGCGGCTGCTTCCCACTAGCTATCTACCTTACTACGTTTGTTAGTGTGTATATGCCCATGACTCTCTCTCGCCCTGTCACAGCTCACCCTTCCCCCTCCCCATAAACTCAAGTCCGTTCTCTAGGAGGTCTGCATCTTTATTCCTGCCTTACCCCTAGGTTCTTCATGACATTTTTTTTTCTTAAATTCCATATATCTGTGTTAGCATATGGTATTTGTCTTTCTCTTTCTGACTTACTTCACTCTGTATGACAGACTCTAGGTCTATCCACCTCATTACAAATAACTCAATTTCGTTTCTTTTTATGGCTGAGTAATATTCCATTGTATATATGTGCCACATCTTCTTTATCCATTCATCTGATGATGGGCACTTAGGTTGTTTCCATCTCTGGGCTATTGTAAATAGAGCTGCAATGAACATTTTGGTACATGACTCTTTTTGAATTTTGGTTTTCTCAGGGTATATGCCCAGTACTGGGATTGCTGGGTCATATGGTAGTTCTATTTGTAGTTTTTTAAGGAACCTCCATACTGTTATCCATAGTGGCTGAACCAATTCACATTCCCACCAGCAGTGCAAGAGTGTTCCCTTTTCTCCCCACCCTCTCCAGCATTTATTGTTTCTAGATTTTTTGATGATGGCCATTCTGACTGGTGTGAGATGATATCTCATTGTAGTTTTGATTTGCATTTCTCTAACGATTAATGATGTTGAGCATTCTTTCATGTGTTTGTTGGCAGTCTGCATATCTTCTTTGGAGAAATGTCTATTTAGGTCTTCTGCCCATTTTTGGATTGGGTTGTTTGTTTTTTTGTTATTGAGCTGCATGAGCTGCTTGTAAATTTTGGAAATTAATCCTTTGTCAGTTGCTTCATTTGCAAATATTTTCTCCCATTCTGAGGGTTGTCTTTTGGTTTTGATTATGGTTTCCTTTGCTGTGCAAAAGCTTTGAAGTTTCATTAGGTCCCATTTGTTTATTTTTGTTTTTATTTCCATTACTCTAGGAGGTGGGTCAGAAAGGATCTTGCTGTGATTTATGTCATAGAGTGTTCTGCCTATGTTTTCCTCTAAGAGTTTGAGAGTTTCTGGCCTTACATTTAGGTCTTTAATCCATTTTGAGCTTATTTTTGTGTATGGTGTTAGGGAGTGATCTAATCTCATACTTTTACATGTACCTGTCCAGTTTTCCCAGCACCACTTATTGAAGAGGCTGTCCTTTCTCCACTGTACATTACTGCCACCTTTATCAAAGATAAGGTCCATACGTGCGTGGATTTATCTCTGGGCTTTCTATCTTGTTCCATTGATCTATCTTTCTGTTTTTGTGCCAGTACCATACCATCTTGATAACTGTAGCTTTGCAGTATAGTCTAAAGTCAGGGAGCCTGATTCCTCCAGTTCCTTTTTTCGTTCTCAAGATTGCTTTGGCTATTCGGGGTCTTTTGTGTTTCCATACAAATTGCAAAATTTTTTGTTCTAGTTCTGTGAAAAATGCCAGTGGTAGTTTGATAGGGATTGCATTGAATCTATAGATTGCTTTGGGTAGTAGAGTCATTTTCACAATGTGGATTCCTCCAATCCAAGAACATGGTATATCTCTCCATCTATTTGTATCATCTTTAATTTCTTTCATCAGTGTCTTATAATTTTCTGCATACAGGTCTTTTGTCTCCTTAGGTAGGTTTATTCCTAGATATTTTATTCTTTTTGTTGCAATGGTAAATGGGAGTGTTTTCTTGATTTCACTTTCAGATTTTTCATCATTAGTATATAGGAATGCCAGAGATTTCTGTGCATTAATTTTGTATCTTGCCACTTTACCAAATTCATTGATTAGCTCTAGTAGTTTTCTGGTAGCATCTTTAGGGTTCTCTATGTATAGGATCATGTCATCTGCAAACAGTGACAGCTTTACTTCTTCTTTTCCGATTTGGATTCCTTTTATTTCCTTTTCTTCTCTGATTGCTGTGGCTAAAACTTCCAAAACTATGTTGAATAAGAGTGGTGAGAGTGGGCAACCTTGTCTTGTTCCTGATCTTAGTGGAAATGCTTTCAGTATTTCACCATTGAGGATGATGTTTGCTGTGGGCCTGTCATATATGGCCTTTATTATGTTGAGGAAAGTTCCCTCTATGCCTACTTTCTGCAGGGTGTTTATCATAAATTGGTGTTGAATTTTGTCAAAAGCTTTCTCTGCATCTATTGAGATGATCATATGGTTTTTCTCCTTCAATTTGTTAATATGCTTTATCACATTGATAGATTAGCGTATATTGAAGAATCCTTGCATTCCTGGAATAAACCCCACTTGACCATGGTGTATGATCCTTTTAATGTGCTGTTGGATTCTGTTTGCTAGTATTTTGTTGAGGATTTTTGCATCTATGTTCATCAGTGATATTGGCCTGTAGTTTTCTTTCTTTGTGACATCCTTGTCTGGTTTTGGTATCAAGGTGATGGTGGCCTCATAGAAGGAGTTTGGGAATGTTCCTCCCTCTGCTATATTTTGGAAGAGTTTGAGAAGGATAGGTGTTAGCTCTTCTCTAAATGTTTGATAAAATTCGCCTGTGAAGCCATCTGGTCCTGGGCTTTTCTTTGTTGGAAGATTTTTAATCACTGTTTCAATTTCAGTGCTTGTGATTGGTCTGTTCATATTTTCTATTTCTTCCTGATTCAGTCTTGGCAGGTTGTGCATTTCTAAGAATTTGTCCATTTCTTCCAGATTTTCCATTTTATTGGCATAGAGTTGCTTGTAGTAATCTCTCATGATCTCTTTTATTTCTGCAGTGTCAGTTGTTACCTCTCCTTTTTCATTTCTAATTCTATTGATTTGAGTCTTCTCCCTTTTTTTTCTTGATGAGTCTGGCTAGTGGTTTATCTATTTTGTTTATCTTCTCAAAGAGCCAGCTTTTAGTTTTATTGATCTTTGCTATTGTTTCCTTCATTTCTTTTTCGTTTATTTCTGATCTGATTTTTATGATTTCTTTCCTTCTGCTAGCTTTGGGGTTTTTTTGTTCTTCTTTCTCTAATTGCTTGAGGTGCAAGGTTAGGTTGTTTATTCGAGATGTTTCCTGCTTCTTAAGGTGGGCTTGTATTGCTATAAACTTCCCCCTTAGTACTGCTTTTGCTGCATCCCATAGTTTTTGGGTCGTTGTGTCTCCATTGTCATTTGTTTCTAGGTATTTTTTGATTTCCTCTTTGATTTCTTCAGTGATCACTTCATTATTAAGTAGTGTATTGTTTAGTCTCCATGTGTTTGTATTTTTTACAGATCTTTTCCTGTAATTGATATCTAGCCTCATGGCGTTGTGGTCAGAGTGGTGAAAGTGGGGTGTTAAAGTCCCCTACTATGAATGTGTTACTGTCGATTTCCCCTTTTATGGCTGTTAGTATTTGCCTTATGTATTGAGGTGCTCCTACGTTGGGTGCATAAATATTTACAATTGTTATATCTTCTTCTTGCATCGATCCCTTGATCATTATGTAGTGTCCTTCTTTGTCTCTTTTAATAGTCCTTATCTTAAAGTCTATTTTGTCTGATATGAGAATTGCTACTCCAGCTTTCTTTTGGTTTCCATTTGCATGGAATATCTTTTTCCATCCCCTTACTTTCAGTCTGTATGTGTCTCTAGGTCTGAAGTGGGTCTCTTGTAGACAGCATATATAAGGGTCTTGTTTTTGTATCCATTCAGCTAATCTGTGTCTTTTGGTGGGAGCATTTAGTCCATTTACATTTAAGGTAATTATCGATATGTATGTTCCTATTCCCATTTTCTAAATTGTTTTGGGTTCGTTATTATAGGTCTTTTCCTTCTCTTGTGTTTCTTGCCTAGAGAAGATCCTTTAGCATTTGTTGTAAAGCTGGTTTGGTGGTGCTGAACTCTCTCAGCTTTTGCTTGTCTGTAAAGGTTTTAATTTCTCCATCAAATCTGAATGAGATCCTTGCTGGGTAGAGTAGTCTTGGCTGCAGGTTTTTCTCCTTCATCACTTTCAGTATGTCCTGCCACTCCCTTCTGGCTTGTAGGGTTTCTGCTGAGAGATCAGCTGTTAACCTTATGGGGATTCCCTTATGTGTTATTTGTTGTTTTTCCCTTGCTGCTTTTAATATGCTTTCTTTGTATTTAATTTTTGACAGTTTGATTAATATGTGTCTTGGTGTATTTCTCCTTGTATTTATCCTGTATGGGACTCTCTGTGCTTCCTGGACTTGATTAACTATTTCCTTTCCCATATTAGGGAAGTTTTCAACTATAATCTTCAAATACTTTCTCAGACCCTTTCTTTTTCTCTTCTTCTTCTGGGACCCCTATAATTCGAATGTTGGTGCATTTAATGTTGTCCCAGAGGTCTCTGAGACTGTCCTCAGTTCTTCTCATTCTTTTTTCTTTATTCTGCTCTGCAGTAGTTATTTCCACTATTTTATCTTCCAGGTCACTTATCCGTTCTTCTGCCTCAGTTTTTCTGCTCTTGATCCCATCTAGAGTACTTTTAATTTCATTTATTGTGTTGTTCATCGTTGCTTGTTTCATCTTTATTTCTTCTAGGTCCTTGTTAACTGTTTCTTGCATTTTGTCCATTCTATCTCCAAGATTTCGGATCATCCTTACTATCATTATTCTGAATTCTTTTTCAGGTAGACTGCCTATTTCCTCTTCATTTGTTAGGTCTGGTGCATTTTTATCTTGCTCCTTTATCTGCTGTGTGTTTTTCTGTCTTCTCATTTTGCTTATCTTACTTTGTTTGGGGTCTCCTTTTTGCAGACTGCAGGTTTGTAGTTCCCGCTGTTTTTGATGTCTGTTTCCAGTGGCTAAGGTTGGTTCAGTGGGTTGTGTAGGCTTCCTGGTGGAGGGGACTAGTGCCTGTGTTGTGGTGGATGAGGCTGGATCTTGTCTCTCTAGTGGGCAGGTTCACGTCTGGTGGTGTGTTTTGGGGTGTCTGTGGCCTTATTATGATTTTAGGCAGCCTCTCTGCTAATGGGTGGGGTTGTGTTCCTGTTTTGCTAGTTGTTTGGCATAGGTTGTCCAGCACTGTGGCTTGCTGGTCGTTGAGTGAAGCTGGGTGCTGGTGTTAAGATGGAGGTCTCTGGGAGATTTTCACCGTTTGATATTATGTGGAGCTGGGAGGTCTCTTGTGAGCAGTGTCCTGAAGTTGGCTCTCCTACCTCAGAGGCAGAGCCCTGACTCCTGGCTGGAGCACCAAGAGCCTTTCATCCACACGGCTCAGAATAAAAGGGAGAAAAAGTAGAGGGAATTAGTAGAAGTATGAGGAAAGAAAGAAGGAATGGAGGGAAGGAAGGAAGGAAGAAAGAAAGAAAGAAAGAAGCAAAGAAGGAAAGAAGGCAAGAAGGAAAGAAAGGAGGGAGGGAGGGAGGGAGGGAGGAAGGAAGGAAGGAGGGAAAGAAGGAAAAAAGAAAGAAAGAAGATACAGTAAAAATAAAATAAAGTAAACTAAAGTTATTGAATTAAAAAATTCTTATTTAGAAAAAAAAAAAAGGGACGGATAGAACCTTAGGACAAATGTTGGAAGCAAAGCTTACAGACAAAATCTTACACAGAAGCATACACATACACCCTCACTAAAAGAGGTAAAGGGGGAAAAATCATAAATCTTGCTGTCAGAGACCACCTCCTCAATTTCGGATGATTCGTTGTCTAAAGGAGGGAAGGAAGGAAGGAAAGAAAGAAAGAAAGAAAGAACGAAGGTAAAGTATAATAACGTTATTAAAATTAAAATTGATTATTAAGAAAAAAATTAAAAAAAAAAAACTATGGACGGATAGAACCCTAGGACAAATGGTGGAAGCAAGACTATACAGACAAGATCTCACACAGAAGCATACACATACACATTCACAAAAAGAGGAATAGGGAAAAAAATCATAGATCTTTCTCCTAAAGTCCACTTCCTTAATTTGGGATGATTGGTTGTCTATTCAGGTATTCCACAGATGCAGGGTATATCAAGTTGATTGTGGAGCTTTAATCCGCTGCTTCTGAGGCTGCTGGGAGAGATTTCCCTTTCTCTTCTTTGTTCTCACAGCTCACAGGGGCTGAGCTTTGGATTTGGCCCTGCCTCTGTGTGTAGGTCGCTGGAGGGCGTCTGTTTTTTGCTCAGACAGGACGGGGTTAAAGGAGCCGCTGATTCGGGGGCTCTGGCGCACTCAGGCCGGCAGGGAGGGAGGGGCACGGAGTGCGGGGCGGGCCTGCGGCGGCAAAGTCTGGCGTGACTTTGCACCAGCCTGAGGCCCGCCGTGCGTTCTCCCGGGGAAGTTGTCCCTGGATCCCGGGAACCTGGCAGTGGCGGGCTGCACAGGCTCCGCAGAAGAGGGGTGTGGAGAGTGACCTGTGCTTGCACACAGGCCCCTTGGTGGCGGCAGCAGCAGCCTTAGCGTCTCCCGCCCGTCTCTGGGGTTCGCGCTTTTAGCCGCGGCTCGCGCCCGTCTCTGGAGTTCCTTTAAGCAGCGTTCTTAAACCCCTCTCCTCTCGCACCAGGAAACAAAGAGGGAAGAAAAAGTCTCTTGCCTCTTCGGCAGGTGCAGACTTTTCCCCGGACTCCCTCCCAGCTAGCCGTGGTGCACTAACCCCTTCAGGCTATGTTCAAGCCGCCAACCCCAGTCCTCTCCCTGCGCTCCGTCCTAAACCAAAACCCGAGCCTCAGAGCCTCAGCTCGCAGCCCCGCCCGCCCCGGCGGGTGAGCAGACAAGCCTCTCGGGCTGGTGAGTGCCGGTCGGCACCGATCCTCTGTGCGGGAATCTCCCCGCTTTGCCCTCCGCACCCGTTGCTGTGCACTCCTCCGCGGCTTCGAAGCTCCCCCCTCCGCCTCCCGCAGTCTCCGCCCGCGAAGGGGCTTCCTAGTGTGTGGAAACTTTTCCTCCTTCACAGCTCCCTCCCACTGGTGCAGGTGCCGTCCCTATTCTTTTGTCTCTGTTTTTTCTTTTTTTTTTTCTTTTGCCCTACCCAGGTACATGGGGGGTTTCTTGCCTTTTGGGAGGTCTGAGGTCTTCTGCCAGCCTTCAGTAGGTGTTCTGTAGGAGTTGTTCCACGTGTAGATGTATTTCTGGTGTATCTGTGGGGAGGAAGGTGATCTCCGCGTTTACTCTTCCGCCATCTTTAAGGTCCCCCCGAGTAACTGATTTTAAATACTCAAGGAAAAGAATTGTGAGGCAAAGATCATATATTTAGAAAAATTGACCTTAAATTATAAAAAAAGACAGGAGCAATAATAACCCAGTTACTATTGGCTTCATAAGTGCTTCTTGAGGAATCAGAGAACAAGCTTCAAACAAGCAAGATGACTAGAAACTAGTAGAAAGCATTAAATATATAGCTACTTATAGAATTAAGATTTAGTGAGGATTAAAAGGGAGAGCTTACAGTATGTGACAGCTATGTGATCTGATAGTATAGATTCGGTACAACCATTTAAAAATGTGGGGAGTATGGGACTAGCACAAATAAAAAGATACTTATTCTTTCTAATTATTTACAGCTACTACTAATAATTAATTACTTTTAGTTTTTTATAATAGGCAGTGGTAGTATTAATATTGTTATTCTGACATGATTGTATTATAGAGACTTTAAATAATTATGGGGATGTTCTGATTCTGTTAACCCTTGAGAGCTAAGATTCTTGGTGTGAAACTAAGGGGACAGAGATATAACATAGATCCAGTTAAATAAAAGCACAGTAATCCTAAATATAAATTGGAAATATTGATATGAACTTATAAGTATTTTATGTTTACATACTAAAATATTTATTTTGGCATTATTTTACATCTTTATATTTATATAACATGCAGTACACATTATATATCATTAATATTATAACATGTATACATAATATATTACATAATACATAATAAAACATTATATAATACAATATATATATGCACACATAATATATATATATAGTGTATATATATGTATATCCTAGCTCTATACAATGTAAAGGCCTATAAAAATGACCACTCAAGTAGAAATAAAGATCTCTAGAAGCCAAGCTGTGGTCTTGAAAAAACATTTCCATGAAAAGAAACCAGGGCTTCTTAAAGATATGGCTGATTCAGGTCAGGATGAGGAAAGGTACACGATGACCTTGAAACATCTTGACATATCAAACAGAGAGCAAGGAATCTATCTAAGGCTAACAGCGTCATGTCAAAAAGACTCAGAAACTAATTTATGAGGCCCCACTGGCCAAAGATGAAACAATTTAAACTCCAACAAGGATAAGCCTTGCAATGAATTGAAAACCATCACATATATTTAAATTGTGTTTGAAACCCATGGTTCCTAAGACCCAAATTATCCTGAATACTGGGTAAATATAAAGACAGAACTATCACTAGATAACCAAATGATATATAAGGAGAATCATCTCCTTTAAAAATGTTCCCAGCCATTAAATTAAAAGAAAGTGATAGAATTAAACAGAATGATAGAATTAGAAATAACACCATTTTATAACCCCCAATGAATGAATATATCTAAGTGTCAAGCATCAACAGCTGCTAATGTCCCAAAAGAACAAAAACTAGATTTGATATATCTTCTGGTAAAATAACACAACACCAAAGGGGTTGAATCTGAGTTCTACAACTGTTAAATAGATGGAGGGTTGCATATATAGGTGAATGGGTATGTAAAATAATAAAGCCATATAATAGGAATTCTAAAGTGACTTCAGGTTTCAAAATTGTATAACTTTATTGTAACATTAGTTGATGAGCAAGGCCTTTGATGAGGTATCTCCGAGGACTTATAGTGTGGAGAAAAGATCTCATTGTGCTCCTGCCACCCCTGAGGAACTGAGACGTTTTTCCCTATGGACAGTGTAACTGACAGTGCTTCCCTCTGGCCTTATCATGTGTAATGACAAGTTTATTCTTTTCTATGTGTGTGTGTCTAACTTGTGCCATTGTGTCTTCCTTCTCAGCCTCATGGGCACAACCATCCACTGAGGATAAAGAGTGAAAGATTAGAAAGGAGGCAAAAGGTGAAACCTGAGCCTGGACTGAATGCATAGATGTAGTGTTAATCTTCATACTGTAAAGAAATGAAGTGTAAGAGGAAAATGCAGAGAATGGGAGATAGGAGCTAGTTTACATTTATATGCATTTCCTATACCAGTCACCAACTCTTCCCTTCTGCCCACCAACTTATCCAAATGCAATGATGAAAATATTCTTCCATGAAAAATAGTACAGTTTTAGGTAACTAACTTCATTCAAAGGACCTGTAATTAGTGCCTGTAGAAGACCATTATATTTAGAAGGAATCATACTATTTGGACCAAAAAAAAAGTCCCATAACATTTTGATTTGGATAAAGACCAGATTTCCTTCAATAAGAAATCATACAATTCCCTCTGCTACATAGAAACTATATTTTAAAATTCTCTTTCTGCTGAGCTACACATGGACCTAACAATCTATACAGCATTTCAGTTGTTTCCTTATTTTTCTGGCCTTTTCTTGATACTTGTTTAAAAATCTCTTTGCATTGGCCTCCTGAGCCTGTTGGAGTAATATTATGAAGCAAATGACCAGACATAATGACTTTCCAAGGTCCTTGTGCTTCCTTATTAACATTCAGTTAGCATAAGTCCTGACTTTATTATTGACTACATTGAATACACAAGACACTGACCTCTGCCATCTGTGACTACATCTCTTCCGGCAGATCTATCTGAATAGTTTCATAGAAGGAGGAAGCAAAAGAAAACAAAGCAGCAGCCACTTATCTTTTCTGTCCCTAGAAACTTTAACACACTCACATCTGCAATCCAAAAAAAAGGAAAGAAAACCCCCTTTGCATTAATTACTATAAAATCTGGAGTGAGAGTTGGAACATAACCAAGAAGAAAAATTCAAGACGGCCATCCTAGACTCATCTTCCTAAACTAAGACCACTGAATAAACAGAATCAGATATTTCTGCCTACCACAAAGCAAAATGACCAGCATATATAATTTATTACACAGCCTTAAAATCAATTGATAGGACGCAAGGAAGGCTTTGATTGGATAATTATGACTTCATCCTGTGTGAACATGGGAAAATTTGCCAGTTTAAGACTGTTTTACATTCCCGTTTATTCCTATACACAATAATACTCATGGAACGGCTTATGATACTTTCTGAGTAAAGTATAAGATGTTGAATTATATACCCTAGCCTTGAAGCTTTTGGTGAGTAAAGAAAGGGAGGCCAGGAGACAACAATGATATACACTGAGCTCTGTTCTGAAGACCTGGGCTTGCATCTTGATTCCGCAACAAACTTTGTGATGGAAAGTGTCTCCAACTCCTTTCATCTCCGTTTTTTAACTTGACAAATAATAGGATTTTAGATGATCTCATGCCAACATGAGCCATTTATGTAGAAATATATCACCATTGCTTTTTTTCTTGCCTCTACTAAATTGGATTATGCCTTTCTGGCCTTACAGAAGTATATGGTCCCATACATCTCTGCTACCAGAGGTGAAATGACTTGGTTACATCTCAATTTTCAGAGATGGTAAAAAAGAAATCCATGCCAATATAGGCTGTTTAAAGGTTGACATTTCTCCGAGTATATATATATATATATATATATATATATATATATATATATATAAACATCTTTAGTGGAGTATAATTGCTTTATAGTGTTGTGTTAGTTTCTGCTGTATGACACAGTGAATCAGCTATATGCATACTTGTATCCCCGTATCCTCTCACTCTTGCAACCTTGTCTTCTTCCTGATCTTAGAGGAAATGGTTTCAGTTTTTCACCATGTAGAATGATGTTGGCTGTGGGTTTGTCATATATGGTCTTTAATGTGTTGAGGTAAGTTCGCTCTATGCCTACTTTCTGGAGAGTTTTTATCATAAATGGGTGTTGAATTTTGTCAAAAGATTTCTCTGCATCTATTAAGATTATCATATGGTTTTCGGTCTTCAATTTGTTAATATGATGTATCACATTGATTGATTTGTGTATATTGAAGAATCCTTGCATTCCTGGGATAAGCCCCACTTGATCATGGTGTATGATCCTTTTAATGTGTTGTTGGATTCTGTTTGCTAGTATTTTGCTGAGGATTTTTGCATCTATGTTCATCAGTAATATTGGCCTTAGCTTTCTTTTGTTTTTTGGCTGTGTTGGGTCTTTGCCTCTGTGCGAGGGCTCTCTCCAGTTGCGGCAAGTGGGGACCACTCTCCATCGCGGTGCACGGGCCTCTCACTATCGCGGCCTCTCCCGTTGTGGAGCACAGGCTCCAGACACTCAGGCTCATTAGTCGTGGCTCACGGGCCCAGTTGCTCCGTGGCATGTGGGATCTTCCCAGACCAGGACTCGAACCCGTGTCCTCTGAATCGGCAGGCAGACTCTCAACCACTGTCCCACCAGGGAAGCTCCAAGGTTTCTTTTTCTGTGACATCTTTGTCTGGTTTTGGTATCAGGGTGATGGTGGCCTCATAGGATAAGTTTGGGAGTGTTCCTCCCTCTGCTATATTTAGGAAGAGTTTGAGAATGATAGGTGTGAGCTCTTCTCTAAATGTTTCATAGAATTCACCTGTGAAGCCATCTGGTCCTGGACTTTCGTTTGCTGTAAGATTTCTAATCAGAGTTTCAATTTCAGTGCTTGTGATTAGTATGTTTATATTTTCTATTTCTTCCTGGTTCAGTCTTGGAAGGTGGTGCTTTTCAAAGAGTTTGTCAATTTCTTCCCCGTTGTCCATGTTATTGGCATATAGTTGCTTGTAGTAATCTCTTATGATCCTTTGTATTTCTGCAGTGTCAGTTGTTACTTCTCCTTTTTCATTTCTAATTCTATTGATTTGAGTCGTCTCCCTTCTTTTCTTGTGGAATCTGGCAAATGGTTTTTCAAATTTGTTTATCTTCTCAAAGAACCAGCCCTTAGTTTTATTGATCTTTGGTATTGTTTCCTTCATTTCTTTTTCATTTATTTCTGATCTGATATTTATGATTCCTTTCCTTCAGCTAACTTTGGGATTTTTTTGTTCTTCTTTCTCTAATTGGTTTGGATGTGAGGTTAAGTTGTTTATTTGAGATGTTTCTTGTTTCTTGAGGTAGGATTGTATTGCTATAAACTTTCCTCATAGAACTGCTTTTGCTGCATCCCATAGGTTTTGGGTCATTGGGTTTGCATTGTCATTTGATTCTAGGTATTTTTTGATTTATTCTTTGATTTCTTCAGTGATGTCTTGGTTATTTAGTAGTATATTGCTTAGCCTCCATGTGTTTGTATTTTTTTACAGATTTTTTTTTTACTGTAATTGATATTTAGTCTCAGAGCACTGTGGTCAGAACAGATACTTGATACAATTTCAATTTTCTTAAATATACCAAGGCTTGATTTGTGACCCAAGATATGATCTATCCAGGAGAATGTTCCATGAGCACTTGAGAAGAAAATGTATTCTGTTGTTTTTGGATGGAATGTCCTATAAATATCAATTAAATCCATCTTGTTTAATGTGTCATTTAATGCTTGTATTTCCTTATTTATTTTCATTTTGGACTATCTGTCCATTGGTGAAAGTGGGGTGTTAAAGTCCTCTACTATGATTGTGTGACTGTTGATTTCCCCTCTTATGTTTGTTAGCATTTGCCTTATGTATTGATGTGCTCCTATGCTGGGTGCATAAATATTTACAATTATTATATCTTCTTCTTGGTTTGATCTCTTGATCATTATGTAGTGTCCTACTTTGTTTCTTGAAATAGTCTTTATTTTACAGTCTATTTTGTCTGATATGAGAATTACTATCCCAGCTTTTTTTCTGATTTCTATTTGCATGGAATATATTTTTCCATCCCCTCACTTTCAGTCTGTATGTGTCCCTAGGTCTGAAGTGGGTCTCTTGTAGACAGCATATATACAGTTCTTGCTTTTGTATCCATTCTGCCAGTCTATGTGTTTTGGTTGGAGCATTTATTCTATTTACATTTAAGGTACTTATTGATATATATGTTCCTATTACTATTTTTTCATTGTTTTGGGTTTGTTACTGTAGGTCATTTCCTTCTCTTGTGTTTCCTGCTTAGAGAAGTTACTTCAGCGTTTGTTGTAAAGCTGGTTTGGTAGTTCTGAATTCTCTTAGCTTTTGCTTGTCTGTAAAGGTTTTTATTTCTCTATCGAATCTGAATGAGATCCTTGCTGGGTAGAGTAATCTTGATTGTAGATTTTCCCCTTTCATCACTTTAAATATGTGCTGCCACTCACTTCTGGCTTGCACAGTTTCTGCTGACAGATCAGCTGTTAACCTTATGATGATGCCCTTTTATGTTACTTTTTGCTTTTTCCCTTGCTGCTTTTAATATTTTTCCTTTGTATTTAATTTTTGATTGTTTCATTAATTTATGTCTTGGCATGTTTTTCCTTGGATTTATCCTGTATGGGACTCTCTGTGCTTCCTGTACTTGATTGACTATTTCCTTTCCTATATTAGGGAAGTTTTCAAATAAAATCACTTCATATATTTTCTCAGTCCCTTTTTTTTTCTCTTCCTCTTCTGGGACTCCTATAATTTGAATGTTTTTGTTTCATGTTGTCCCAGAGGTCTCTGAGACTGTCCTCAATTCTTTTCATTCTTTTTTCTTTATTCTCCTCTGTGGTAGTTATTTCCACTATTTTATCTTCCAGGTCACTTACCCATTTTTCTGCCTCAGTTATTCTGCTATTGGCTCCTTCTAGAGAATTTTTCATTTCATTTATTGTGTTGTTCATCATTGTTTGTTTGCTCTTTAGTTCTTCTAAGTCCTTATTAAATGTTTCTTGTGTTTTCTCCATTCTATTTCCAAGATTTTGGATCATCTTTACTATCATCACTCTGAATTATTTTTCAGGTAGGCTGCCTATTTCCTCTTCATTTGTTTGGTCTGGTGGGTTTTTACCTTTCTCCTTCTTCTGCTGTGTATTTCTCTCTCTTTTCATTTTGCTTAACTTACTGTGTTTGAGGTTTCCTTTTCGTGGGCTGCAGGTATGTAGTTTCCTTTGTTTTTGGTGTCTGCCCCCAGTGGCTAAGGTTGATTCAATGGGTTGTGTAGGCTTCCTGGTGGAGGGGACTGGTGCCTGTGCTCTGGTGGACGAGGCTGGATCTTGTCTTTCTCGTGGGCAGAACTGCGTCTTTTGGTGTGTTTTCGGGTGTATGTGACCTTATTATGATTTTAGGCAGCCTCTCTGCTAATGGATAGGGTTGTGTTCTTGTCTTGCTAGTGGTTTGGCATAGGGTGTCCCACACTGTAGCTTGCTGGTCGTGGAGTGGAGCTGGTTCTTAGCACTGAGAAATAGATCTCTGGGAAAGCTTTCACTTTTTGATATTATGTGGAGCCTGGAGGTCTCTGGTGGACCAATGTCCTGAACTCAGCTCTCCCAACTCAGAGGTACAGCCCTTACACCTGACTGGAGCACCAAGTCCCTGTCAGTCACACGGTTCAGAAGAAAAGGGAGGAAAAAAAAAAAAGACAGATAGAGTGGCCTTCCCTGGTGGTGCAGTTTTTGGGAGTCCACCTGCTGATGCAGGGGACACAGGTTCGTGCACCGGTCCAGGAGGATCCCACATGCCATGGAGAAGCTGGGCCCATGAGCCATGGCCGCTGAGCCTGTGATCCACGATGGGAGAGGCCACAACAGTGAGAGACCCGCATACCGCAAAAAAAAAAAAAAAAAAAAAAAAAAAAAAAAAAAAAGACAGATAGAGTAAAATAAAATAAAGTTATTACAATTAAAAAATTATTAAAATTAAAAAAATTATTTAAAATTTGAAAAAGTAATAAAATAAAAAGAAAGAAAAAAGAGGGCAACCGAACCTAAAAACAGATCTACCAAAGATTACAAGTGCTAAAACTATATTAAAAAAAAAAAGACAGATAGAACCCTAGGACAAATGGTAAAAGGAAAGCTATACAGACAAAATCACACAAAGAAGCATACACATACACACTCACAAAAAGAGAAGAAGGAAAAAATATATCTATATAAAGAAAAGGAAGAGAGCAACCAAAACCAAATCAATAAATCTACCAATGATAATAAGCTCTAAATACTAAACTAAAATAAATAAAAAACCAGAAACAAATTCGATGCAGAAAGCAAACCCCAAGTCTACAGTTGCCCCCAAAGTCCACCACCTCAATTTTGGGATGATTCATTGTCTATTCAGGTATTCCACAGATGCAGGGTACATCAAGGTGAATGTGGAGATTTAATCCACTTCTCCTGAGGCTGCTGGGAGAGATTTCCTTTTCTCTTCTTTATTCACACAGTCCTGGGGTTCAGATTTAGATTTGGCCCCGCCTCTATGTGTAGGTCACCTGAGGGCATCTGTTCCCCACCCAGACATTAGGGGGTTAAAGGAGCAGCTGATTAGGGGGCTCTGGCTCACACAGGCTGGGGGAAGGGAGGGGTCGAGCCTCTCGAATGTGGAATGTGGGTCGAGCCTGCAGCAGCAAAGGCCAACATGGCATTGCACCAACCTGAGGTGTGCCATGTGTTCTGCTTGGGAAGTTGTCTGGGGATCATGGGACCCTGGCAGTGGCAGGCTGCACAGGCTCCCAGGAAGGGAAGGTGTCGATAGTGGCCTGTGCTTGCACACAGGCCTCTTGGTGTCTGCAGCAGCAGCCTTAGCATCTCATGTCCATCTCTGGTGTCCACGCTGATAGCTGCGACTCACACCCATCTATGGAGCTCGTTTAAACAGTGCTCTGAATCCCTTATCCTCGTGCACCCCGTAACATGGTCTCTTGTCTCTTAGGCAGGTCTAGACTTTTTCCCGGACTCCCTGCTGGCTAGCTGTGGTGCACTGGCCCCCTTCAGACTGTGTTCACACAACCAAGCCCTGTCCTCTCCCTGGGATCTGACCTCTGAAGCCTGAGACACAGCTCCCAGCCCCCAACCGCCCTGTGGGTGAGCAGACAAGCCTCTCAGGCTGATGAGTGCTGATCGGCACTGATCCTCTACGCAGGAATCTCTCCACATTGCCATTTGCACCCCTGTTGCTGCACTCTCTTCCATGGCTCCGAAGTTCCCGCCACTCAACCCCTGTCTCCGCCAGTGAAGGAGGTTACTAGTGTGTGGAAACATTTCCTCCTTCAGCTCCCTGCCAGAGGGGCAGGTCCCATCCCTATTCTTTTGTCTCTGTTTTTCCTTTTATCTTTTGCCCTACCCAGGTACGTGGGGAGTTTCTTGCCTTTTGGAAAGTCTGAGGCCTTCTGCCAGCATTCAGTACGTGTTCTGTAGGAGTTGTTCCACATGTAGAAGTATTTTTGATGTATTTGTGGGGAGGAAGGTGATCTCCACGTCTTACTCCACTGCCATCTTAAAGGTCCCTCTCTGTTTGTAGATTTTTTGATGACGGCCGTTCTGACCAGTGTGAGGTGATACCTCTTATAGTTTTGATTTGCATTTCTCTAATGATTAGTGATGTTGAGCATCTTTTCATGTGGTTGTTGGCAATCCGTATATCTTCTTTGTAGAAATGTCTATTCAGGTCTTCTGCTCATTCTTGGATTGGGTTGTTTGTTTGTTTTTGTTTTTTTTTGATATTGAGCTGCATGAGTTGCTTGTATATTTTGGAGATTAATCCTTTGTCAGCTGCTTCGATTGCAAATATTTTCTCCCTTTCTGAGGGCTGTCTTTTCATCTTGTTTATGGTTTCCTCTGCTGGGCAAAAGCTTTTAAATTTCATTAGGACCCATTTGTTTATTTTTGGTTTTATATCCATTTCTCTAGGAGGTGGGTCAAAAAGAATCTTGCTGTGATTTATGTCATAGAGTGTTCTGCCTATGTTTTCCCCTAAGAGTTTTATAGTGTCTGGCCTTACATTTAGGTCTTTAATCCATTTTGAGTTTATTTTTCTACAGTGTTAGGGAGTGTTTTAACTTCATTATTATACATGTAGCTGTCCAGTTTTCCCAGCGCCACTTATTGAAGAGGCTGTCTTTTCTCCCTTGTATACTCTTGCCTCCTGTATCAAAGATAAGGTGACCATATGTGTGTGGGTTCATCTCTGGACTTTGTATCCTGTTCCATTGATCTGTATTTCTGTTTTTGTGCCAGTACCGTACTGTCTTGATTACTGCAGCTTTGTAGTATAGTCTGAAGTCAGGGAGCCTGATTCCTCCCGCTCCATTTTTCTTTCTCAAGATTGTTTTGGCTATGCAGGGTCTTTGGTGTTTCCATACAAATTGTGAACATTTTTGCTCTAGTTCTGTGAAAAATGCCAGTGGTAGTTTGATAGGGATTGCATTGAATCTGTAGATTGCTTTGGATAGTATAGTCATTTTCACAATGTTGATTCTTCCAACCCAAGAACATACTATAACTCTCCATCTGTTTTTATCATCTTTGATTTCTTTAATCAGTATCTTATTGTTTTCTGCACACAGATCTTTTATCTCCTTAGGTAGGTTTATTCCTAGGTATTTTATTCTTTTTGTTGCAATGGTAAATGGGAGTGTTTCTTTAATTTCTCTTTCAGATTTTTCATCATTGGTGTATAGGAATGCAAGAGATTTCTGTGCATTAATTTAGTATCCTGCTACTCTACCAAATTCATTGTTTCGCTCTAGTAGTTTTCTGGTAGCATATTTATGATTCCCTATGTAGACTATCATATCATCTGCAAACATTGACAGTTTTACTTCTTCTTTTCTGATGTGGATACATTTTATTTCTTTTTCTTCTCTGATTGCAGTGGTCAAAACTTCTAAAACTATGTTGAATAAGAGTGGTGAGAGTGGGCAACCTTGTCTTGTTCCTGATCTTAGAGGAAACGGTTTCAGTTTTTCACCATGTAAAATGATGGTGGCTGTGGGTTTGTCATATATGGCCTTTAATATGTTGAGGTAGGTTCGCTCTATGCATACTTTCTGGAGAGTTTTTATCATAAATTGGTGTTGATTTTTGTCAAAAGCTTTCTCTGCATCTATTAAGATTATCATATGGTTTTCAGTCTTCAATTTGTTAATATGGTGTATCACATTGATTGATTTGTGTATATTGAAGAATCCTTGTATTCCTGGGATAAACCCCACTTGATCATGGTGAATTATCCTTATAGTGTGCTGTTAGATTCTGTTTCCTAGTATTTTGTTGAGAATTTTTGCATGTATGTTCATCAGAGATATTGGCATGTAGTTTTCTTTTTTTGTGACATCTTTGTCTGGTTTTGGTATCAGGGTGATGGTGGCCTTATAGAATGAGTTTGGGAGTGTTCCTCCCTCTGCTATATTTTGGAAGAGGTTGAGAACATAGGTTTGATTTCTTCTCTAAATATGTTATAGAATTTGCCTGTGAAGCCATCTGGTCCTGGGCTTTTGTTTGCTGGAAGATTTTTAATCACAGTTTCAATTTCAGTCTTGTGATTGGTCTTTTTAAATTTTCTATTTCTTCCTGGTTCAGCCACAAAAGATTGTGCTTTTCCAAGAATTTGTCCATTTCTTCCAGGTTGTTCATTTTATTGGCATATAGTTGCTTGTAGTAATCTCTCATGATCCTTTGTATTTCTGCAGTGTCAGTTGTTACTTCTCCTTTTTCATTTCTAATTCTATTGATTTGAGTCTTCTCCTTTTTTTGTTGATGAGTCTGGCTAATGGTTTATCAATTTTGTTTTTCTTCTCAAGGAACCAGCTTTCATTTTTATTGGTCTTTACTATTGTTTCTTTCATTTGTTTTTCATTTTTTTCTCATCTGATCTTTATGATTTCTTTCCTTTTGCTAACTTTGGGGTTTTTTTGTTTTTCTGTCTCTAATTGCTTTAGGTGTAAGGTTAGGTTGTTTATTTGAGATGTTTCTTGTTTCTTGAGGTAGCATTTTATTGTTATAAATTTCCCTCTTAAAACTGCTTTTGCTGCATCCCATAAGTTTTAGGTGGTCGTGTTTTCATTGTCATTTGTTTCTAGGTATTTTTGGATTTCCTCTTTGATTTCTTCTGTGATCTCTTGGTTATTTAGTAGCGTATTGTTTAGCCTCCATGTGTTTGTATTTTTTACAGTTTTTTCCCCTCTAATTGTCATCTAGTCTCATAGCATTCTGGTCAGAAAAGATACTTGATACAATTTCAATTTTCTTAAATTTACCAGCCTTGATTTGTGACCCAAGATATGTTGTATCCTGGATAATGTTCCATGAACACTCGAGAAGATGGCATATTCTGTTGTTTTTGGATGGAATGCCCTATAATTATCAATTAAGTCCATCTAGTTTAATGTGTCATTTAAAGCTTGTGTTTCCTTATTTACTTTCTTTTTGGAAGATCTGTCCATTGGTGAAAATGGGATGTTAAAGTCCCCTACTATTGTTGTGCTACTTTGGATTTCCCCTTTTATGGCCATTAGCATTTGCCTTATGTATTGAGGTGCTCCTATGTTCCATGCATATATATTTACAATTGCTATATCTTGTTCTTGGATTGATTCTTTGATCATTATGTAGTGTCCTTCTTTGTCTCTTGTAATAGTCTTTTTTTTTTAAAGTCTATGAGTATTGCTACTCCAGCTTTCTTTTGATTTCCATTTGCCTGGAATATCTTTTTCCATCCCCTCACTTTCAGTCTGCATCTGTCCCTAGGTCTGAAGTGGGTCTCTTGTAGACAGAATATATACGGGTCTTCTTTTGTTTCTCTTCAGCCAGTCTGTGTCTTTTGGTTGGAGAATTTAATCCATTTACCTTTAAGGTAATTATCAATATGTATGTTCCTATTACCATTTTCTTAATTGTTCTGAGATTTTTATTGTAGGTCTTTTCCTTCTCTTGTGTTTCCTGTCTAGAGAAGTTCCTTTAGCATTTGTTGTAAAGCTGGTTTGGTGGTGCTGAATTCTCTTAGCTTTTGCTTATCTGTAAAGATTTTAAATTCTCCATCGAATGTGAATGAGATCCTTGCTTGGTAGAGAAATCTTAGTTGTAGGTTCTTCCCTTTCATCACTTTAAAAATGTCCTTCTTCTCCCTTCTGGATCGCATAATTTCTGCTGACAAATCAGCTATTAACCTTATGGGGATTCCCTTTTATGTTATTTGTTGTTTTTCCTTGTTGCTTTCAATATTTTTTCATTGTATTTAATTTTTGATAGGTTGATTAATATGTGTCTTGCTTGTTTCTCTTTGGGTTTATCCTTTATGGTACTTTCTGTGCTTCCTGGTGTTATTGACTATTTCTTTCCCATGTTAGGGATGTTTTCAACTATAATCTCTTCAAATAGTTTCTCAGTCCCTTTCTTTTACTCTTCTTCTTCTGGGACTCCTATAAGTTGAATGTTGGTGCATTTAATATTGTCCCAGAGTTCTCTGAGACTGTCCTCAGTTCTTTTCATTATTTTTTCTTTATTCTGCTCTCTGGAAGTTATTTCCACCATTTTATCTTCCAGGCCACTTGTCTCTTCTTCTGCCTCAGTTATTCTGTTATTGATTCTTTCTAGAGTATTTTTAAGTTCAGTTACTGTGTTGTTCATCACTGTTTGTTTGCTTTTTAGTTTTTCTAGATCCTTTTAAAATGTTTCTTGTATTTTTTCCATTCTGCTTCCATGATTTTGGATCATCTTTACTATCATTACTCTGAATTCTTTTTCAGGTGGGTTGTCTGTTTTGTCTTCACGTATTTTGTCTTGTAGGTTTTAATTTTGCTTCTTCAACTGTAACAAATTTTTTGTCCGTTCATTTTTTTTTTTTTTTAATGGGTGGTGTTGTGTTCCTGTCTTACTGGTTGTATGGCTGAGACGTCCAGCACTGGGGCAGTTGGATAGAGCTGGGTCTTGGTGCTCTGATGAGGAGCTCTGCAAGGCCTCACTCCGACAGATATTCCCTGGGGTCTGAGGTTCTCTGTTAGTCCAGCGGTTTGGACTTGTAGCTACCACCACAGGAGCTCAGGACCTACCTCTGGCCTGGGAACCAAGATCCCGCAAGCTTCATGGCATGGAAAAAAAAATGTATAAAGAATAAAATAAAATTAGAAAAATAAAAGATTTATTAGGGAAAATAAAACTATAAAAGAATCAACAACAATGAATCAACAGATAAAACAGAACCTCGATCTACAAGAGGAAAAAAGGAAAGAGAAGAAAAAGAAGCTTTGGCTAATGGGGGCAGCATTTAGGTGGGGCTGCAACTTAGGCAGGGTGGGGTTTACTGTGGGATGGGACCTTGGTGGGTGGTGGGTGTGATGTTCAAGCATGGTGCAGGGCCTCTGCTTAGGAACTGCATGTGGTAAGGAAGGCCTCTGGAGTGTGGAGTTCAAGAGTTTGGAGGTAGGGCCCTGAGTGAGTGTGTTTGGGTGGGATTTAGGGCCAGCACTGTTGGAGGGGGTCTTAGAGGTGGTCTCCGAGTGTAGAGGTAGGGCCCTGGATGGGGGTGTAGGGATGGGGCTTGGGCTCTGTTTGGCAGGAGGGAGGCTCCGAGGGCAGATGATTAGGCCCAGGAACCCAACAGGCTCCCTGGTGCCTAAGTGGACAGGGAAAGCACTGGCTCCATTCCCTTCTGCTCCTTTGCAATCCCCCCATCTCCCCCATCCCCTCTGGACCCTTAACCATGGGTGGATCCCCCTGAGTGTAGGAACTCCTCCCCTCCCTCAGTCACCCCTCAGAGGTGCCAGTCCAGGAGGTCTGGCCTTTAGTTTCACTCCCCCTTCTCCCCCTCCCACTCCCTCAGGACCCACATAGTTGGAGGGAGCCTAGGTGGGCAGAGGATCAGGCCCAGGATCTCAACAGGTTCCTGAGGGCCCAAGTGGGATGAGAAACCTGGCCACACTCCCTTTTGATCCTCTGCCTTCCTAATGGTTTCCCCATTTCCCCCTTCGGGTGTGGGATCCCTTCCCCTACCCTAGCTGCCCCTCAGGGGCGCCAGTGCCATCCTGCCTCCACTTCTCCTCCTCTTTCACTCCCCCCAAGCCTCACGTCCTACCTGGTTGCTAGGGGTTCCTCCCATTCCCTTAGGTATCTGTGGTTACCCACTGGTGCCTGGTAGGTGCCCTAGTTATGATGAGATGCAAATTCTGCAACCTCCTAGTATGCCATCTTGTCTCCACCCCTCTCCTAGTATATTTAATTGAGTTTTTAATGGGGAAGAAGACAGAAGGAAAGGCAAAGGCAGAAACGTGAATAAGAAGCCATGGTTTGACCCAATTTTGGTGTATCCTAACATCAACCATCCATTATTCTCATACTTCAGGAAGACTGAGGTTCCTTTGCTTCCCTGAAGCGCTTCCTTCTCCCCATTCTTTTGCCAATCTACTTGACCAGAGAAAAAATACAACTCAGATCTGTACAGCACGTTGGGGTATGTAAAACTCTCTCAAATATGTTATCATTTAGCTGTTAACATAGCCCTTTGACTTCAATTAGGTCTGTATGTATGTATGTGTGTATTGTTATTACCATTTACAGATAAGAAAACTAAATTTGAGAGAGGTTAAAGATTTCTAAAAAGTTTATAAGACTAGGAAAACACTGAGCTGAGACCACAAACCAGGTTTTCAGACTGTAAATACCCAATGGCTTTATATTCCATGGTATTCCACCAATTACCCCAACCTCGGTGAACAATAGAAACCTCAGCTTAGGAAAAAGAATCTTATCTCCTTCCTAGATTCATGTCACAGAAATCCAAAACATGAGGGAGAAAGGTTAATGACTTCAGAAATAACTTTTGTGTACTACAGTACAATGCCAAAGGAGAACCAATGAAAGACAAGCAAGTTGAAAATTAGGAGAAAAAATAAGAAACTTGCATTGGTTTTAACTGGCCATTTGTAAGAGGGAACTGTGAAAAGATCCCAAATTATGCTGATGTTCTGTATGGAAGATGTTCATCAACTCTACTCCACTTCATTAAAATTTAAGAAGACACAAGAAAAATTGAAATCAGATGTAAATATAATTTTAACAATTTTATTATTATAAAATTAATGCATGTTTACTCTTTTAAAAGTTAAAAACACAAACAGAAAATAAAATAAAATTACAAGCTCCCATTATCTCTTCACCCCCAAATAACCACAATTATGCTGGCATGAGTCCTCTCTGGCTCTGTTTTCTGTGCATAAAAATGTATCCTTTTTTCTGTACTCTACATATAATTTTATAAGTTTTCTTTTTTCATAGCAATTTGATGTGAACATTTGTCTATATTAGTGACAATATTAAACAGGCTACAATGTATCCCCTTACATGAATGTGCTAAAGATAAGGGTATTAGAATAAATAGGAGAGATATAATATTTGACCTAATTTTCTGTTTAAGTATCTTATAGAAAAGAATAACAAAGCAAAAAAGACTTACAACTGAAGTTTGCAACTACCTGTACACAAATTATTGAATTTATGACAGAATGAATATCTCTAGGTGTCCATCAGGGCCGGACCAAAAAGGCGAGGGCCAGGGACACCCAACCATTGTCCACAGACAACTGACATACTGTGATTTCAAAAGCGCTGGAGTGGTCCTGATGGTTAACTCCTCAACATCTCTTCCACCCCGTGTGATTAATCTAAGCCAATTAAGCTAGTATTGTTCACCTTGCAAGTAACTGGTTTAAAAATGCACTGAAGAGTTCATTCTGGGCAGTGTCACTGCCAGGGACACTGCTTGGCAGTGGCAGGCAAAAGTTTTCTCACTCAGAGAAAGAGAAAGGGACAGAGAGAAAGATATGCCTGTATGGTTCTTCTGGACATTGTCAGTTTTGGATGTGACCCCTGGAACCAATGCTGTGATCCTGCCTGAGAATGAGACCAACAAATGGCAAAGGGCAGAGCCAAGAGAATCACATAGGAAAAAGTCTAGCACCCTAAAGAACTACTACACTTGGAACTCTATTCCCCCTACACTCCTTGTTAAATTGGGCAATCTGAGCAGAGATTTCTGTTAGTCACATCATCCCTGATTCCAGCACCATGTTCCCCATGACACTGTCCTTTAGATTCTTAGGGAAAATCTTTTCTAGCCTGGAATTTTCTCTACAAACAGTAATCAGTATATCTTAATGGTATAAAAATTATATGTATGTGACACCATTTGATAGCTGCATTTATTCTTCAAGATTATTTTATTCAATTCAATTATTGAATTCAATTGAATCACAAAGCTCACATTTATTCTTCAAGATTTAACTGGGGAGTACTGTGAGGACTCTGACGTGTGTGGAAACACGTGGTGAACTGATGGGGTGGGTGCCCTCAGGCATCCATTTGAATGGACTTATTTTTAGGAGAGGTTGAGGAAACAGTCTCTCCCTTCAGAGGAAGGGAGAGAGCATGCATATCTCATGACCCAGCCCCATGAATCACTAATGCCCCCACAGAAACAGTCTGAAGTAAGAAAATGAAGGACATATTTCTTCTACAGACTCTTTGAGACAGGCCACAGTAGCCCTAACTTGTACCTTGGTGAGGAAGTTTGACTAACAGTAGATGAGATACATACTCTACCTATCTCACCACAGTTAAACACAGCTTTGGCACATTGAGGAATCCAAAGACTAGCATCACCTAAAATCTGTGGTGCTTGGCCCCTTTGGGAATGCTGCACAACCAGGGTATTTGGGAAGCACTCTTAGCTCTGACACCATTAATGATGCTCATGCAGGATACTGGCTGTAATGGCTGCACACAAACTTTCAAATAATTTCAAGGTCAAAGTCTTGGAAAGAGAGGCCAGAGCAAGAGAGGGAGAACTCAGCAGATCTTGTGTGGACATTATAGTTCACTGGATTGTGTGTGAATACATGTGAGATTGAGCTGTTACTTCGAGTATTAACTGAGGAGACTGGCTCTGATATGATCAGGAGGGATCCCATAACACATCAACCAGGGATTACTACCATTTTGTATTCTAGGATTTATCCCTGGATAAAATCTTTTCATCAAGAAGGTAAGCCACCAGAGTCATGTTCTGGCCCTGAACAGAACTGGTATTCTTATTTCACACCCCCAGCTTAGGTTAGGGTATGCTATAAACATCTGGAAACCCACCATTGCTTTAATTGTAAGGATCTTATTGAGAACAAAATTTGTGTGTCTCCTGTAAGATTAAGGTAAGAAATTTGCCTCAGACCTTATTACCAGGAAAGTTTTGTCTTTCTTGAAGAATGTATGTTTTCTTCTTCAAAGACAATGAGAATGTTTTATCCAGTCACATTTTTCTCCCTCCTTGTCCAGCCTCATACTAACGTTTCCCTTAGTGTTATCATCCTATTTGTTGTGTGTTTTCCCTCATTGTACTCCCCCACTACACACACTTCATTGTATAGGAGCCTAGTGAACAACTGCACATCCTTTAAGAACTGAAGTGCAGGGGCAGGGAGAAGATAAGAAAGACAGAAGGGCCACAGGAAGGGAGGAAGTTTAGCTGAGAGAGTAGGGGAAGGCAAAAAGGAGGGAAGAAAGGGGAAAGAGGAGAGAAGAGGGGAAGAGAAAAAGGAGGGAGACAGTAAGTAAAAGAAGAAGAAAGAGGAAGGAGGGAAGCAAAGATATAAAGTGAGATAGAGCCTCACTGTGGAAGAGTGCCTCACAGTTTGCATGGCACCTACACTGGATCCTGCCCATTTAGAAGATGGTGAAATTCAATGATCAAAGAGATAGCAATTAAGAAACTTTCAAAATCAAGCACTAGTAATAACTGTTAGAGAGAGGACATAAAACTCCTTCCTGTTTTCTAATCAGTTTGTCTTTCATGTGTACCATATGAGGTGATAAGAAAACACACAGACGCCTCATCCATGGTGATTGGTGTCAAGGGAACAGAGGAAGTGCTCCATTCTCGCCAATAAATGTGGCAGAATACTAGCCGAGTCTGGTTATCAGAGGAGTGAGTTGATGACTCTGTGCTCAGAGAATCCAGCACTGCCAGGATATAAGAGGGGACAGGGAATAAGCCAACCGACCTGCAAAACCTTGGAGGGGCAACCTGAAGATTTTATAAGGGAGGGCAGGAAAAAGAAAGCACCCAAATTATTTATTTCCTTGGTCAAACTGTTAAACACCAATCCCAATTTGAGGATTGTTTTCTACCTTCAGCCACTTATTTCATATATATATATATATATATATATATATATATATATATATATATAAAATACATTTTTTTTCAGCGAAGGAGATCCGCTATCCTTTAGAAAATTCTACAAGATATATAGACATTATTTACTTCATTACATAGCATTGTGTTTGTTATCATGGTGAAACAAGGGAAAATCAGATTTTGTTTTTCCTGGAGTATAAAATCTAGTTGACTCATGAAGGTGAATGTGGAGAATAAATGAACTCTCCAAAGTTCCTCATCAAAACTCTTCCTGCGGAATCTAAGAGCTCACCACAACTTTGTTGTGTGCTCTGTGGCTGACAGGTTCTAAGTGCTCCAGCTGGGTGTCAGACCTGAGCCTCTGAGGTGGGAGAGGCGAGTTCAGGATATTGGACCACCAGACACCTCCCAGCCCCACATAATATCAAGCGGCGAGAGCTCTCTCAGAGATCTCCTTCTCAACACTAAGACTCAGCTCCACTCAATGACTAGGAGTTCCAGTACTGGACACCCCTTGCCAAACAACTAGCAAGACGGGAACACAAACCCACCCATTAGCAGAGAGGCTGTCTAAAATCATAATAAGCTCACAGACACCCCAAAACACAGCACTGCATGCAGTCCTGCCCATCAGAAAGACAAGATCCAACCCTACCCACCAGAATACAGTCACCAGTCCCCTCCACTAGGAAGCCTACACAAGTCACTGAACAAACCTCACCCACTGTGTGCAAACACCAAGAAAACCTGGAACTATGAACCTGCAGCCTGCGAAAAGGAGACGCTAAACACAGTAAGTTAAGCAAAATGAGAAGACACATTCACCAGGAAGCCTACTCAACCCACTGAACCAAACTTACCCACTGGGGCAGACACTAAACACAATGAGAAATAAGAACCTGAGGCCTGAGAAAAGGAGACCCAAACACAGTAAGTTAAGCAACATGAGAACACAGAGAAATACTCAGCAGATGAAGGAGCAAAGTAAAAACTCACCAGACCAAACAAATGAAAAGGAAATTGGCAGTCTACCTGAAAAAGAATTCTGAGTAATGATAGTAAAGATGATCCAAAATGTTGCAAATAGAATGGAGAAAATACAAGAAACGTTTAACAAGGACCTAGAAGAACTAAACAGCAAACAAACAATGATGAACAACACAATAAATGAAATTAAAAATTCTCTAGAAGGAATCAATAGCAGAATAACTGAGGCAGAAGAACGAATAAATGACCTGGAGGATAAAATAGTGGAAATAACTACTGCAGAGCAGAATAAAGAATGAAAAGAATTGAGGACAGTCTCACAGACATCTGGGAGAACATGAAACACACCAACATTTGAATTATAGGGGTTCCAGAAGAAGAAGAGAAAAAGAAAGGGACTGAGAAAATATTTCAAGAGATTATAGTTGAAATCTTTCCTAATATGGGAAAGGAAATAGCCAATCAAGTCCAGGAAGCACAGAGTTCCATATAGGATAAATCAAAGGAGGAACACACCAAGACACATATTAATAAAACTATCAAAAATTAACTATAAAGAAAAAATATTAAAAGCAGCAAGGGAAAAGCAACAAATAACATACAAGGGAATACCCATAAGGTTAATAGCTGATCTGTCAGCAGAAACTCTGCAAGCCAGAACTGAGTGGCAGTACATGTTTAAAGCAATGAAAGGGAAAAACTTACAACCAAGATTACTCTACCAAGCAAGGAACTCATTCAGATTCGATGGAGAAATTAAAACTGTTTCAGAGAAGCAAAAGCTAAGAGAATTCACAACCACCAAACCACCTTTAGAAAAAATGCTAAAGGATCTTCTCTAGGCAGGAAACACAAAGGAAGGAAAAGACCTACAATAACAAACCCAAAACAATAAAGAAACTGACAATAGGAACATACATATCAATAATTACCTTAAGTGTAAATGGATTAAATGTGCCAACCAAAAGACATAGACTGCCTGAATGGATACACAAACAAGACCTGTATACATGCTGTCTACAAGAGACCCACTTCAGAGCTGGGGACACATGCAGACTGAAAGTGACGGGATGGAGAAAGATATTCCATGCAAATGGAAATCAAAAGAAAGCTGGAGTAGCAATTCACATATCATACACTTTGACTTTAAAATAAAGATTATTAAAAAAGACAAAGAGGGCAGTACATAATGATCAAGGGATAAATACAAGAAGAAGATATAACAATTGTAAATATTTATGCACCCAACATAGATAAAAAATTGTAAATATTAATGCACCCAGTATATAAAACAAATGCCAACAGCCATAAAAGGGAAAATCAACAGTAACACAATAATAAGAGGGGACTTTAACACCCCAGTTTCACCAATGGACAGATCATCTAAAATGAAAATAAATAAGGAAACACAAGCTTTAAATGACACATTAATCAAGATGGACTTAACTGATATTTATAGGACATTCCATACAAAAACAACAGAACACACTTTCTTCTCAAGTGCTCATGGAACATTCTCCAGGATAGATCATATCTTAGGACAAAAATCAAGCCTTGGTAAATTTAAGAAAATTGAAATCTTATCAAGTATATTTTCCAACTAGAACGCTATGAAACTAGACATCAATTACAGGAAAAATACTGTAAAAAATACACACAAAAAAAATGGAGGCTAAACAACACACTACTAAATAAACAGGAGAAAATAGAAGAAATCAAAGAGGAAATGAAAAAATACCTAGAAACAAATGACAATCAAAACACAATGACCCTAAACCTATGGGATGCAATAACAGCAGTTCTAAGAGGGAAGTTTATAGTAATACAACCCTACCTTAAGAAACAAGAAAAATCACAAATAAACAACCTAACCTTACACTTAAAGCAAATAGAGAAAGGATAAAAAAAAAAAAACCCAAAGTCAGCAGAGGCAAAGAAATCATAAAAATCAGATCAGAAATAAATGCAAAAGAAATGAAGGAAACAATACCAAAGATCAATGAAACTAAAAGCTGGTTCTTTGAGAAGAAAAACAAAATTAATAAACCATTAGCCAGACTCATCAAGAAAAATAGGGAAAAGATTCAAATCAACAGAATTAAAAATGAAAAAGGAGAAGTAAAAACTGACACTGCAGAAATACAGAGTATCATCAGAGATTACTACAAGCAACTATAGGCCAATAACATGGACAACCTGGAAGAAATGGACAATTACCTAGAAAAGCACAATCTTCCAAGACTGAACCAGGAAGAAATAGAAAATATAAATAGACCAATCACAAGCACTGAAATTGAAACTGTGATTAAAACTCTTCCATCAAACAAAAGCCCAGGAGCAGATGGCTACACAGGTGCATTCTATCAAGCATTTAGAGAAGAGCTAAAAACTTTCCTTCTCAAACTCTTTCAAAATATAGCAGAGGGAGGAACACTCCCAGACTCATTCTACCAGGTCACCATCACACTGAAACCAAAACCAGAGAGAGATGTCACAAAAAAAGGAAACTAAAGTCAATAACACTGAGGATCACAGATGCAAAAATCATCAACAAAATACAAGCAAACAGAATCCAACAACACATTAAAAGGATCATACCTGCTGATCAAGTGGGTTGATCCCAGGAATGCAAGGATCCTCCAATATACACAAATCAATCAATGTGATACACCATATTAACAAATTGAAGCATAAAAACCATATGATAATCTCAATATATGCAGATAAAGCTTTTGACAAAATTCAACACCAATTTATGATAAAAAAACCCTCCAGAAGGTAGGCATAGAGGGAACTTACCACAACATAATAAAAGCCATATATGACACACCCAGAGCCAGCATCATTCTCAATGGTGAAAAACTGATAGCATTTCCACTAAGATCAGGAACAAGACAAGGTTGCCCCCTCTCACCATTATTCAACATAGTTTTGGAAGTTTTAGCCACAGCAATCAGAGAAGAAAAAGAAATAAAAGGAATCCAAATCAGAAAAGAGGTAAAACTGTCACCGTTTGCAGATAACATGACACTATAAATAGAGAATCCTAAAGATGCTACCAGAAAACTAACAGAGCTAATCAATGAATTTGGTCGAGTAGCAGGATACAAAATTAATGCACAGAAATCGCTTGCATTCCTATACACTACTGATGAAAAATCTGAAAGGGAAATTAAGGAACCAGTCCCAGTTACCATTGCAACAAAAATAACTCAGAATAAACCTACCTAAGGAGACAAAAGACCTGTATGCAGAAAACTAGAAGACACTGATGAAAGAAATTAAAGATGATACAACAGATGGAGAGATAGACCATGTTCTTGGATTGGAAGGGTCAACATTGTGAAAACGACTATGCTACCAAAAGCAATCTACAGATTCAATGCAATCCCTATCAATCTACCAATGGCATTTTTCACAGAACTAGAAAAAAATTTTCACAATTTGTATGGAAACACAAAAGACCCTGAATAGCCAAAGCAATCTTGAGAAAGAAAAACGGAGCAGGAGGAATCAGGCTCCCTGACTTCAGACTATACTACAAAGCTACAGTAATCAAGACAACATGGTACAGGCACAAAAACAGAAATATAGATCAATGGAACAGGATAGAAAGCCCAGAGATAAACCCATGCCCATATAATCACCTTATCTTTGATAAAGGAGGCAAGACTATACAATGGAGAAAAGACAGCCTCTTCAATAAGTGGTGCTGGTAAAACTGGACAGCTACATATAAAAGAATGAAATACACAAAAATAAACTCATACACAAAAATACACAAAAATAAACAAAACAAACATACACAAAAATAATGAAATACACAAAAATAAACTCATACACAAAAATACACAAAAATAAACAAAACAAAAATAAACCATACACAAAAATAAACTCAAAATCGATTAAAGACCTAAATATAAGGTCAGCCACTATAAAACTCTTAGTGGAAAACATAGGAAGGACAGTATATGACATAAATCACAGCCAGATCCTTTTTGACCCACCTCTGAGAGAAATGGAAATAAAAACAAAAATATGGGACCTAATGAAACTTAAAAGCTTTTGCACAGCAAAGGAAACCATAAGACAAAAAGACAACCCTCAGAATGGGAGAAAATATTTGCAAACGAAGCAACCGACAAAGGATTAATCTCCAAAATATACAAGCAGCTCATGCAGCTCAATATCAAAAAAACAAACAACCCAATCAAAAAATGGGCAGAAGGCTTAAATAGACATTTCTCCAAAGAAGATATACAGACTGCCAACAAACACATGAAAGGATGCTCAACATCACTAATCATTAGAGAAATGCAAATCAAAACTACAATGAGGTATCACCTCACACCTGTCAGAATGGCCTTCATGAAAAAAATCTACAAACAATAAATGCTGGAGAGGGTGGGGAGGAAAGGGAACCCTCTTGCACTGTTGGTGGGAATGTAAATTGATACAGCCACTATAGAGAACAATATGGAGTTGTCTTAAAAAACTAAAAATAGAACTACCATATGACCCAGCAATCCCACTACTGGCATATACCCTGAGAAAACCATAATTGAAAAAGAGACATGTACCACAATGTTCATTGCAGCACTATTTACAATAGCCAGGACATGGAAGCAACCTAAGTGTCCATCAACATAAAGAAGATGTGCCACATATATACAATGGAATATTACTCAGCCATAAAAAGAAATGAAATTGAGTTATTTGTAGTGAGGTTGATGGGCCTAGAGTCTGTCATACAGAGTGAAGTAAGTCAGAAAGAGAAAAACAAATACCGTATGCTAACACATATATGCAATCTAAAGGAAAAAAAAAGGTTCTGAAAAACCTAGGAGCAAGACAGGAATAAAGACATAGATTTAGAGAATGGACTTGAGGCCTCTGGGAGGGGGAAGGGTAGGCTGGGATGAAGTGAGAGAGTGGCATGGTCTTATATACATTACCAAATGTAAAATAGATAGCTAGTGGGAAGCAGCTGCATAGCACAGGGAGATCAGCTATGTGGTTTGTGATCAACTAGAGGGGTGGGATAGGGAGGGTGGGAGGGAGACACAAGAGGGAGGGCATATGAGGATATATGTATACGTACAGCTGATTCACTTTGCTATACAGCAGAAACTAACACAACGTTGTAAAGCAATTATACTCCAATAAAGATGTTAAAACAAAACTAAACACCCCCCAAAAATAAAATAGTAACTAATGCTCTGCATTCCCTACTAAATACTTGTCCTTACCTTTTATGTTTAAGCTTATAATTATTCTCTGTAAGGTAATAAGATTGAAGACTGTAATTCCTCACTAGAATAAGCCCCAATAGTAACAAAACATGGGTAGTGCTGCAATAATAAATGTATTAAGCCAGAAAAACAAACAAACAAAAACTTCCTCCTTTTTCACAATCAGGGGCCATCTTAGAAAATGAAGTCATGGTGATAGCTCACTTATTAACCAGAACTGCAATTCAGGTCTACAAACCTCCACTTCTAGTACTACAGATGTTGTAATAAGACACTCTTACCTGCTCACCATAAGTGAGGAACATGTGAAAATATTAATCCCAATTTTATGTATTAGGGCAAAGAATGAGCAAAATATGGTTTGGTCAATTCATTGTCCCAATTTTCAAAGCACTAAGCACTGTATATTTAAAATTAAATGGGGGAAAGAAGATGTAACACAGCAACCTAGGTAAGAGGAATGATTTGGATGACTTTATTAAACTCATCCTGTAACCTAAAAAAAGAGAGAAATGGACAGGTCACCAGGCTGATGGGAGGTAAGCACTAAAGCACAAATAGAAAATTCAGGCCATGTTGCTGATACAGCTCTGTGTTGACTGATGTCACTCACTGCCATTAGCAACATCATTGTTATCTCACCTTAAGTGAGATTGAAAACTACCTCGGGGACTGCAAGGGAGGCATGAAACTACTTAAGCAAATATCAACAATAAAATTTTAGGTCTATCTTATTTTATTTTATTTTTTTGCCTCCCACAAAGTTACGTGAATAAAGTAGTCTATATTAAATATCATGGATGAAGAAGTAAAATTTTGAGCCACATTACAAAACAAAGCCAAAGAAATTAGTATACAAAAAAAATGTTTGCAATCTGAATGAAAATTACAGTTGCCAATAGTGCAAACAGATATAGAAAGCTAATAAATCCCAGGTGACAACAAATTGATAAAATATTAAGAACTCTAAATGAATAGAAATAGCAAAGCTTGTTAAAAAAAAAAAAAGGAAACAACTTCTTTGGATAAATCAGATAACTATGTAGTTCATCCCAGAAAAAGGAATAAAATAAATTCTGATTTCTTAATCTTACTTTTAAATCGTGATATATATTCACCTTGGGGTTGAGAGAAAAAGAAATTCTGATTCTAAAATAAACATTGCTGTCACATGTTGGTGACCTCAAGGAAATATTGTGGGTTAGGAGGAAAGATAGGAAACCCAGATTTAATGTCCTTAGAGAAAACTAATGAACTGGTGATTTACCTCAGGAGACTGGAGAAACTGAAAACTCAAATCAAAATATAAAAAGAATACATCAATGCTTTGTTCTCAAGTTTCTTTAGAAAGTAAGTGCTCCGCTTGAAAGCAGTAAATGCAAATGCATAGAATTCTTAAGAAACAATAAAATTTATACCTATGGATTTTATATTCCTTTATATTTTAGCCTCTGTAATATTTTACATCCTCCTCCCAATCTGTGATTCTTGTTTTCCATATCCCTGTTTTAACTCAAGAATTTATGTTGAAGAAGACCAAAAAAAAAAAAAAAAAAAGAGTAATCTAAAAATCCTTTACAGGAGAGGGAGCTTCAAGATGGCAGAAGAGTAAGACATGGAGAACACCTTCCTCTCCACAAATACATCAGAAATACATCTACGTGTGGAACAACTCCTACAGAACACCTACTGAATGCTGGCAGAAGACCTCAGACTTCCCAAAAGGCAATCAACTCCCCACGTACTTGGGGAGCACAAAAGAAAAAAGAAAAAACAGAGACAAAAGAATAGGGATGGGACCTGCACCAGTGGGAGGGAGCTGTGAAGGAGGAAAGGTTTCCACACAGTAGAAGCCCCTTTGCGGGCGGAGACTGTGGGTGGCGGAGGGGGGAAGATTCAGTGCTGCGGAGGAGAGCGCAGCCACAGGGGTGCGGAGGGCAAAGCGGAGAGATTCCCGCACAGAGGACTGTTGCCGACCAGCACTCACCAGCCCGAGAGGCTTGTCTGCTCACCCGCCGGGACGCGCGGGGCCTGGGACCTGAGGCTCGGGATTCGGTCGGATCCCAGGGAGAGGACTGGTGTTGGCTTCGTGAACACAGCCTGAAGGCGGCTAGTGCGCCACGGCTAGCCGGGAGGGAGTCTGGGAAAAAGTCTGTACCTGCAGAAGAGGCAAGAGACTTTTTCTTCCCTCTTTGTTTCCTGGTGCGCGAGGAGAGGGGATTAAGAGAGCACCGCTTAAAGGAGCTCCAGAGACCGGAGTGAGCTGCGGCTATCAGCATAGACCCCAGAAACAGGCATGAGATGCTAAGGCTGCTGTTGCAGCCACCAAGAAGCCTGTGTGCGAGCACAGGTCACGGTCCCCACCTCCTCTCCTGGGAGCCTGTGCAGGCCGCCACTGCCAGGGTCCCGTGATCCAGGGACAACTTCCCCGGGAGAATGCATGGTGCACCTCAGGCTGATGCAACGTCACGCCGGCGTCTGCCGCCACAGGATCGCCCCGCACAACGTACCCCTCCCTCTCCCTGGCTTGAGTAAGCCAGAGCCCCTGAATCAGCTGCTCCTTTAACCCCGTCCTGTCTGAGCGGAGAACAGACGCCCTCAGGCGACCTACATGCAGAGGTGGGGTGAAATCCAAAGCTGAACCCAAGAGCTGTTCAAACAAGAAGAGAAAGGGAAATCTCTCCCAGCAGCCTCAGAAGCAGCAGATTAAATCTCCACAATCAACTTAATGAACCCTGCATCTGTGGAATACCTGCATAGACAACGAATCACCAGAAATTGAGGAGGTGTACTTTGGAACCAATGATATATTTTTTTTCCCTTTTCCTCTTTTTGTGAGTGTGTATGTGTATGCTTCTGCGTATGATATTGTCTGAATAGCTTTGCTTTTACCGTTTGTCCTAGGGCTCTGTCTGTCCGTATTTTTTTTTCTTTCTTTTAGTATAGTTTTTAGCGCTTGTTATCATTGGTGGATTTGTATTTTGGTTTCGTTGCTCTCTTCTTTCATTTGTTTAAACTACTTTTTAATTGTTTTCATAATTATATTTTATTTTAATAACTTTTTATTTTATTTTATCTTTTTCTTTCTTTCTTCTTTTTTTCTCCTTATATTCTGAGCCATGTGGATGACAGGCTCTTGGTGCCCCAGCCAGGCATCAGGTCTGTGCCTCTGAGGTGAGAGTGCCAAGTTCAGGACGTTGGACCACGAGAGACCTCCCAGCTCCACATAATATAAAATGGCAAAAATCTCCCAGAGATCCCCATCTCAACGTCAAGACCTAGCTCCACTCAATGACCAGCAAGCTACAGTGCTCGACACCCTATGTGAAACAACTAGCAAGACAGAAATACAACACCCCCTTTAGAAGAGATGCTGCCTAAAATCATAATAAGGTCACAGACACCCCAAAAGACACCACCAGACGTTGACCTGCCCACCAGAAAGAAAAGATTCAGCCTCATCCACTAAAATACAGGCACTAGTCCCCTCCACCAGGAAGCCTACACAACCCACTGACTCAACCTTAGCCACTGGGGGCAGAAACCAAAAGCAACAGGAACTATGAACCATTAACCTGCGAAAAGGACAGCCCAAACACAGTAAGTTAAGCAAAATGAGAAGACAGAGAAACATACAGCAGATGAAGGAGCAAGGTAAAAACCCACCAGACCTAACACATGAAAAGGAAATAGGCAGTCTACCTGAAAAAGAATTCAGAATAATGATGGTAAAGATGATCCAAAATGTTGCAAATAGAATGGAGAAAATACAAGAAACGTTTAACAAGGATCAAGAGGAACTAAAGAGCAAAGAAACGATGATGAACAACACAATGAATGAAATTAAAAATTCTCTAGAAAGGATCAATAGCAGAATAACTGAGGCAGAAGAAAGGATAAGTGACCTGGAAGATAAAATAGTGGAAATAACTACTGTAGAGCAGAATAAAGAAAAAAGAATGAAAAGAACTGCGGACAGTATCAGAGACCTCTGGGACAACATTAAATGCACCAACATTTGAATTATAGGGGTCCCAGAAGAAGAAGAGAAAAAGAAAGGGACTGAGAAAATATTTCAAGAGACTGTATTTGAAAACTTCCATAATATGGGAAAGGAAATAATTAATCAAGTCCAGGAAGCACAGAGAGTCCCATACAGGATAAATCAAAGGAGAAACATGCCATGGCACATATTAATCAAACTATCAAAAATTAGGGCTTCCCTCATGGCACAGTGGTTGAGAGTCTGCCTGCCAACACAGGGGACATGGGTTCGTGCCCCAGTCTGGGAAGATCCCACATGCTGCGGAGTGGCTGGGCCTGTGAGCCATGGCCACTGAGCCTGCGTGTCCGGAGCCTGTGCTCCGCAACGGGAGAGGCCACAAGAGTGAGAGGCCCGCGTACCACAAAAAAAAAAAAAAAAAAAACTATCAAAAATTAAATACAAAGAAAAAACATTAAAAGCAGCAAGGGAAGAACAACAAATAACATACAAGGGAATCCCCATAAAATTAACAGCTGATCTTTCAGCAGAAACTCTGCAACCCAGAAAGGACTGGCAGGACATATTTAAAGTTATGAAAGGGAAAAACCTACAACCAAGATTACTAAACACAGAAGGGATCTCATTCAGATTCGATGGAGAAATTAAAACCTTCATAGACAAGCAAAAGCTAAAAGAATTCAGCACCACCAAACCAGCTTTACAACAAATGCTAAAGGAACTTCTCTAGGCAGGAAACACAAGAGAAGGAAAAGACCTACAATAACAAACCCAAACAATCTAGAAAATGGTAATAGGAACATACATATCGATAATTACCTTAAATGTAAATGGATTAAATGCTCCAACCAAAAGACACAGACTGGCTGAATGGATACACAAAAAAGACATGTATATATGCTGTCTACAAGAGACCCACTTCAGACCTAGGGACACATACAGACTGAAAGTGAGGGGATGGAAAAATATATTCCATGCAAATGGAAACCAAAAGAAAGCGGGAGTAGCAATTCTCATATCAGACAAAATACTTTTTAAAACAAAGATTACAGGAGACAAAGAAGGACACTACATAATGATCAAGGGATCAATTCAAAAAGAAGAGATAACAATTGTCAATATTTATGAACACAACATAGGAGCACATCAATACATAAGGCAAATACTAACAGCCATAAAAGGGGAAATCGACAGTAAAATAATCATAGTAGAGGTCTTTAACACCCCACTTTCACCAACGGACAGATCATCCAAAATGAAAATAAATAAGGAAACACAAGCTTTAAATGATACATTAGACAAGTAGAACTTAATTGAAATTTATAGGACATTCCATCCAAAAAAAAAAACAGAATACACTTTCTTCTCAAGTGCTCATGGAACATTCTCCAGGATAGATCATATCTTAGGTCACAAATCAAGCCTTGGTAAATTTAAGAAAATTGAAATCGTATCAAGTACCTTTTCAACCACAACGCTATGAGACTAGATATCAATTACAGGAAAAATATCTGCAAAAAATACAAACACAAGGAGGCTAAACAATGCACTACTTAATAACCAAGAGATCACTGAAGAAATCAAAGAGGAAATCAAAAAATACCTAGAAACAAATGATAATGAAAACACGATGACCCAAAACCTATGGAATTCAGCAAAAGCAGTTCTAAGAGGGAATTTTATAGCAATGCAATCCTTCCTTAAGAAACAAAAAACATCTGAAATAAACAACCTAACCATACACCTAAAGCAATTAGAGAAAGAAGAACAAAAAAACCAAAGTTAGCAGAAGGAAAGAAATCATAAAGATCAGATCAGAAATAAATGAAAAAGAAATGAAGGAAACGATAGCAAAGATCAATAAAAGTAAAACCTGGTTCTTTGAGAAGATAAACAAAATTAATAAACCATTAGCCAAACTCATCAAGAAAAAAAGGGAGAAGACACAAATCAATAGAATTAGAAATGAAAAAGGATAAGTAACAACTGACACTGCAGAAATACAAAGGAGCATGAGAGATTACTACAAGCAACTATATGCCAATAAAATGGACAACCTGGAAGAAATGGACACATTCTTAGAAACGCACAACCTTCCGAGACTGACCCAAGAAGAAATAGAAAATATGAACAGACCAATCACAAGCACTGAAATTGAAACTGTGATTAAGAATCTTCCAACAATCAAAAGCCCAGGAGTAGATGGCTTCAAGGCGAATTCTATCAAACAGCTAGAGAAGAGCTAACACCTATCCTCAAACTCTTCCAAAATACAGCAGAGGGAGGAACACTCCCAAACTCATTCTACAAGGTCACCATCACTCTGATACCAAAACCAGACAAAGATGTCAAAAAGAAAGAAAACGACAGGCCGATATAACTTATGAACATAGATGCAAAAATCCTTAACAAAATGCTAGCAAACAGAATCCAACAGCACATTAAAAGGATCACACACCATGATCAAATGGCATTTATCCCAGGTAAGCAAGGACTCGTCAATATATGCAAAGCAATCAGTGTGATAAACCATATTAACAAACTGAAGGAGAAAAACCATATGATCATCTCAAGAGATGCAGAGAAAGCTTTCAACAAAATTTAACACCAATTTATGTTAAAAACCCTCGAGATAGTAGGCACAGAAGGAACTTAACTCAACATAATAAAGGCCATATATGACAAACCCACAGCTAACATCATTCTCAATGCTGAAAAATTGAAACCATTTCCACTAAGATCAGGAAAACGACAAGGTTGCCCACTCTCACAACTATTATTCAACATAGTTTTGGAAGTTTTAGCCACAGCAATCAGAGAAGAAAAAAAATTAAAGGAATCCAAAAGAAGAAGTAAAGCTGTCACTGTTTGCAGATGACATGATACTACACACAGAGAATCCTAAAGATGCTACCAGAAAACTACTAGAGCTAATCAGTGAATTTGGTAAAGTAGCAGGACACAAAATTAATGCACAGAAATGTCTTGCATTTCTATGCACTAATGATGAAAAATCTGAAAGTGAAATTAAGAAAACACTCCCATTTACCATTGAAACAAAAATCAAAAAATACCTAGGAATAAGCCTACCTAAGGAGACAAAAGACCTGTATGCAGAAAATTATAAGACACTGATGAAAGAAATTAAAGATGATACAAATAGATGGAGAGATATACCATATTCTTGGATTGGAAGAATCAACATTGTGAAAATGACTCTACTACCCAAAGCAATCTACAGATTCAATGCTATCCCTATCAAACTACCACTGGCATTTTTCACAGAACTAGAACAAAAAATATCACAATATTTATAGACACACAAAAGACCCCAAATAGCCAAAGCAATCTTCAGAAAGAAAAACAGAGCTGGAGGAATCACGCTCCAAGTCTTCAGACTATACTACAAAGCTACAGTAATCAAGACAGTATGGTACTGGCACCGGAACAGAAATATAGATCAGTGGAACAGGATAGAAAGCCCAGAGATAAACCTATGCACATATGGTCACCTTATCTTTGATAAAGTATCAAGACTATACAATGGAGAAAAGAAAGCCTCTTCAGTAAGTGGTGCTGGGAAAACTGGACAGGTACATGTAAAAAAATGAAAGTAGAACACTCCCTAACACCATACACAAAAATAAACTCAAAATGGATTAAAGACCTAAATATAAGGCCAGACACTATAAAACTCTTAGAGGAAAACATATGCAGAACACTCTATTACATAAATCACAACGAGAACCTTTTTGACCCACCTCCTAGAGAAATGGAAATAAAAACAAAAATAAACAAATGGGACCTAATGAAACTTAAAAGCTTTTACACAGCAAAGGAAACCATAAACAAGATGAAAAGACAAGCCTCAGAATGGGAGAAACTATTTGCAAATGAAGCAATGGACAAAGGATTAATCTCCAAAATATACAGGCAGCTCATGCAGCTCAATGTCAAAAACACAAACAACCCAACGCAACATGGACAGGAGACCTAAATAGACATTTCTCCAAAGAAGATATACAGATTGCCAACAAACACATGAAAGGATGCTCAACATCCCTAATCATTAGAGAAATGCAAATCAAAACTACAATGAGTTATCACCTCACAGCAGGCTGAATGGCCATCATCCAAAAATCTACAAGCAGTAAATGCTGGAGAAAATGCAACCCTCTTGCACTGTCGGTGGGAATGTAAATTGATACAGCCACTATGGAGAACACTATGGAGGTTCCTTAAAATACTGCAAGTAGAACTATCATACCACCCAGAAATCCCACTCCTGGGCATATACTCTGAGAAAACCATAATTCAAAAAGAGTCATGTACCACAATGTTCATTGCAGCACTATTTACAATAGCCAGGACATGGAAGCAACCTAAGTGTCCATCAACAGATGAGTGGATAAAGATGTGCCACATGTATACAATGGAATATTACTCAGCCATAAAAAGAAACAAAATTGAGTTTTTTGTAGAGAGGTGGATGGACCTAGAGTCTGTCATACAGAGTGAAGTAAGTCAGAAAGAGAAAAACAAATACCGTATGGTAACACGTCCATATGGAATCTAAAAAAAGGTCATGAAGAGCGTATGGGCAAGATGGGAATAAAGACGCAGACCTACTAGAGAATGGACTTGACGACACAGGGAGGGGGTAGGGGAAGCTGGGACAACGTGAGAGAGTGGCATGGACATATATATACTACTAAGTATAAAATAGATAGCTAGTGGGAAGCAGCCGCATAGCACAGGGAGATCAGCTCGGTGCTTTGTGACCACCTAGTGGGGTGGGATAGGGAGGGTGGCAGGGAGGGAGACACAAGAGGGAAGAGATATGGGGATATATGTATATGTATAACTGATTCACTTTGTTATAAAGCAGAAACTAACACACCATTGTAAAGCAATTATACTCCAGTAAAGATATTAAAAAAAAAATCCTTTACAAATCTCCATTAACTATCTTAGTGGGGGAGCTTGTATTTAATTGACTGTAGTTTATGCAAATACGATCAGAGGAATTAACATATTGGAAGGAGCTGACATTTTCCCTGATATATTGAATCATTAGCATGACAGAATCACTTAAGCTGGATTCACTAACATCAGGTTTCCTCTCATTATTGACCCCTACAGAGTAGGCTCTGACAGGTGGAACTGCTGCAAAGTTCATTAATAATGTGGAATAAATCAATTGTTCAGGAAATACTGAAAACAGATGACACTGACCTCATGCATTTCGCAAGTTCAGCACAAATACATCCCCACCAAGGACACAGAATCTCCCCCATGTCCTTTTCTGACCTACCCATGGAACCTGGTCTTCAACCTCCCCTGTCCTCAAGCATCCCAGGGGGAAACAGCTCCTCAACCCCCTGTGAACACAGTAGGCCAATGGACATTCAAAAAAGAAATCGCTTCAGGCCTGAAAAGAAAGAACATAGAGGCTTTTACAAGATTTACAAACATAAACTGAGTGATGGCCATGACTTAGGGTGTGTACTTAGGCTTTTTTTCACATTTGTAGCTAATATTTCAAAAGAACTATTTCTATTTCCTAACTAACAAGAACACAGCTTCTGTGGGTTAAAGGGTATGATCAGGAATAGGGAAAGGCCAAGAACATAACCTGGTCTATTTTTTATGATGCAGCGTCAGCTAGTTCTAGGATGTGAAGAATTCCTTACTGTAGATGTTGTATCCTATGGCTACAGGTAACAACATGCTTTCTAAGTACAATCTCTGTATTACTAGCATCACCTCAACACTTTTCAAATTGTAATCACTTAAGTAACTTTGTCACCTAGAAGTTTTAATTTAAATATGTCTGCGCTCCCAAAACCTTTTGCTGTGTGTGTTTCTATGTTATACAATATAATCAGCTTGTGTTAGTCTGTGCTATTGGGGCAGAAATAACATGGACAAAGGAAATCCAGAGAATCCAAAAATAATCTGATTTTAGCCAATTGATTCAACTTCTCACCCACAAACCCTCAAATTGAAACTCCTTTCCTTGATTGATTTTTCCCCTCCTCAGAACTGCTTAATAGTAATGTTAATGAGCAGTGTAATAACCAAAAAGAGGGTGGAAAGAGAAAAGGCAGAGAATTAACAGAAGAGAATAATCTACAAAGTAGGAAACTGGTCATAATCTACTGAGAATGAATTATCTAGGTTCGTAAATTAGTGACATATTCCTCTGTATGTTTCCTTTCTTTTTTTATCAGATTACCTATAAATATATATATATATTTAAAAAGTGAGTTCCAACAGTATAGACATTACACACAAGAATTCTTGAGAGAAAAATGGACATAAAACATTCCCATTAAACCATTTTTTTGGCGGGAGAGGACTTGGTAGGGGATAGTAATGGATAGTGTTTACATAAAGCCTAAATTGCCTTGATATTTAGGGGATATCTCCACTGGTTTCATTTCTTTTAATTTTTTTAAATTGGGTTATCTGTAAAGATTTCATATGCCTCAGAGCTTCTTTGAAATAATTAGCAGAAGTCTCAGAGCACATAAAACTGAGGCTCCCTCTGTGAATGCATACTTCTCTGGTCCCTGGCTGGCTCCTTCTCCTTTGGATCTCAATATAAATCTTACCTCTTCAGAGGAACAATACCAGAGCAGTCTTCACTATATTTCTTATATTCACACCTTTTTTATTTCCTTTCTAGCCCTTATCATATTATAATTGCTATGTTTGTTCATTTAATTAGCTCATTTCAAATTTTTAGCTCCTACCTAATTAGAAGGTAAGCTGCATGAGGACAGTAATATTGTCAATTTTTCATCATAGTGACTGGCATATTGTAGAAAGGTAATAAGTATTTGTTAAATGGATGAATAAATAAGAATGTGAGCACTTTACATACATCCATCTATTAATGTTTTATTTCTTGGAATTTAGCATAAAAGCTCATTCTAATTCCATTTTGTTTTACCGTCCCCAAAACCAAAGTAATTCAACCAGCTTAAAATTCTGTACAGAAGAGTTCTGCACAACAACAAAAAACATTTAGCAATCTCTGTTTTAAGTATAACCACTAATCATTACAGAAAATTTGAGTAGAACCCTCTTTTGATAGGAAAGCAAACGAAAAATTATCCTTAAGTTTCTACTAAGAGTGCAGTAAGAAGAAATCAGATTCTTCTTAAAATATGACAGCCCAGAGAAATCCTTTACATACAGTGTTCTATACCACAGTGTTTAAAATGACATAAAATAACATCAGAAATCACACTTACTCTATAGTGCTAATCATTTCACAATATATAACACGTGGTACCTTTTAAACTTAACAATGCTGTATCTCAATAAAAACTAATTGTTTAAAAAGAAATCACACTTAAACTGCCTCCCAGTTTTAATTCATTTATTGAACAAATATTTATGTTGGGCTCCACTTATATTCCAGAGACAGAGCTTCACTGTGATTGTGAAGACAATACAGACACAGAGCTTAAAACTAACTCATATATAATAACTCTTTTCAATATAAGAAATGCTTTTCAATCTACTGTTTCTTTAAACTTCCAAGCCCAGTTTTATGCTTTTTGAAAATATCAAAGCATGGCTTGTAGGCCCAAGCCCCCAGGTAACAAAATCAAAGAAAGCCTGAGGCTCAAAAACTAGAAAAATAACTAAGACCTCTCCAAATTTAAACAAGACAAAATTACGTTTGTAGAATTCCATTTGTTTCCGTCTGTGTAGCTATAGGCTACATATTTAAAGTAATTAAATGTGAAAGTGAAAAGAAAGATATCAATCATGATTCTGAAAACTAATTTGAATGCTTTTGAAATACTTGATAAAGGTAAGTCATTTTGATGGACAACTGTGAAAAAAAGAAAATTTAAAAATCTGAAAGAATTCTGAACTCAGATTTCTCCGCAATTTATTGAGGTTCTTACTTCTCTTCAAAGAAAATGAAACAGAAAAACACATAAAGCACTTGACATGTCATTTATACAAGAAACATGAAAATAAATTCCAAAAGCAGGCCCATGCTAAAATAAAACCAAAAGTAGTGAAATAAGTCAGACAAAGACATATACTGTATGATATCACTAAGAAAGCTGAACTCATAAAAAGAGTAGAATGGTGGTTACCAGGGGCTGGGGAGTGAGAGAAATGGGTGAAGGTGGTCAAAGGATACAAACTTCCAGTTATGAGATAAATAAGTTCTGAGTAATCTAATGTACAGCATGGTCATTATAGTTAATAATACCATATTATACAATTGAAAGTTTCTAAGAGAGTTGATCTTAAATGTTCACACCACGAAAAAGAAATGGTAATCATGTGATGTGATGGTGGTGTTAGCTAACACTACAGTGGTAATTATTTCACAATGCATAAGTGTATCAAATTAACATGTTGTACACCTTAAACTTGCACAATGTTATATGTCAGTTATATCTCAATAAAGCAGGAAATAAATAAATAAACAAATAAATTAAATTTTTGAAAAGGAAAAAATAGACAAAACCCATAAATAAATAAATAAATTTTTTTAAGAAAAGTAAATATATATACAAATTCAACAAAGGAAAGCCTTTACACTACTTTTTAAAAAAATGACTAATAAAATACACTTAAACATTTGAAGCTAAAATAAAATCTTTAAATTATGTATGACTTTTACAAATTCCAGTTTTAATAATTTTTCAATTAATTAACTAAGTACCACCCTGAGCACTTTGGAAAAGAGGGCTTCTATTGCATCTATAAAGAAATGATCATCAGGTTGTCATGAGGACTCCACATTAAATATTAAAAACAAATAGATTAATAATTTCACTGTGGTGACAGGAAATTGGAAACAATCCAGGTGTCCATGTGTAGACAGGTCCTGTGTAGATAGGACAAATGTGATGGAGGTACCCCATAGAGCACTTAGAGCAATTAGAAGCAAGGTACACATAGAGCAACACGAATGGCTCCTAAGGTCAAGTGACGAGTGAAGAAAATTTAGGAATAGAATGAAATATATATTGTGTGATAACCCTTATGTAAGTTAAAGATATATACACACAGAACAATTATACACTTTCAAACAACAACATATACATTAAATACATTATAATGGTTACCCAACATGAAAAGGAGAAAGGAAGAGAGTTGTTGGAAGTGAAAGGTAATAAATACAAGCACACATAGATTCATTCATGTACATATACATTCACATATATAAACATACATTCATATATATGTACATACATTCAAGAGGGGGCCCTTGCAAAGACCAATGATGATAATGAGAGTATGATTAACTCAATCCTCTATATCTCAATTCAAAGAAAACTCTTAATACTCTTGGTTGTTGTTGTTGTTGTTTTGTCTGTGTTGGGTCTTCGTTGCTGCAAGTGGGCTTCCTCTAGTTGCAGGGAGCAGGGGTCCACTTTTCGTTGCGGTGCGCAGGCCTCTCCCTGTGGTGCCCTCTCTTGATGCAGAGCGCGGGTTTCAGCAGCTGTGGCTCACGGGCTCTAGAGCACAGTCTCAGCAGTTGTGGCACACGGGCCCAGCTGCTCTGCGGCATGTGGGATCTTCCCAGACTAGGGCTCGAACCCACGTCCCCTGCATTGGCAGGGAAGCCCTTCTTGGTTGTTTAATTTTATTTTTGTCTTACGTTCACAGACTTAAACCACAATTCTGGTCACCATTTTCTTGGATAGAATGTTTATCAAAAAACTGACAAAATAATTTAAAGTCCATGTCTTGACAATGGATTGAGATGTCATGCTACTAATTTAAGCAGCTTGTTTTGTTAGGAAAAAGCAGTCCTCACACAACAATTCACCAATTTCTTTTAGTAGTCTACAGCTACATGTTCCCATTAGATCTTATTTTAACAGATATCTATGTGGTGCTAAATATATATTATAGACTGTTCCACGTACTTTACAAAGGTTAATTTGTTTAATCCTTATAACACCCCAATGAGGTAGGTACTATCCTTACCCACATTTTACAGAAAATGAAGCTGAAGTAAGAAGAGGCTCTCTAATTCATCCAAAGTCGCAGCTAGTTAAGTGGCAGAATTCAAACCCACGAGGTCTGAGCCCAGAGTCTGTGTGTTAACTGTTCACACTATGTAAAGCTGCCTCTTGGATGAGGCAAAATATCCAGATGCACAAATGTCTATTCTAATACAGATCCAGAGCCAGTGCCTTCTTACAATTAATTAACAAGTGGCAATGTGGAAAAATCACCAAATATGAGCAAGACACTATGCTAGATACTGTACATACTACTGTGTTATCCAATTTAATGCTCATATTAACAGCAGAGGAAGAACCCAGAAAGATTAATTGACTTGCTTCACGTCTCACAGCTAATAGGTAGCAGAGCAAGTATTTGAATCCAAGAAAAACCACCGTTTTGTACAACTCCGTGAAGGAACACTCATATTGGAGTCTATGTGAACGGCATCCCTGATATGTGCTGCCCATGAATCTGAGTCTATTTGACTTCAAATCCAGTACTCTTTACACTGCAAAGACTTAGAATCAAATAACACCTTATAGCATAATCAAACGTAGTTGACAAATGACTCTGCAAGGCTTTGCCATAGACTGGCATTTCAATACTATTAGATCTGAATTCTTAATGGTCAAATTTCTCTCTTAATTCAGGAATATGATTCCAGTCTGCTCCTCTTTGTTCCATATCTGGTCTTCAAATTACAAATTCCATCAGACCACCACGACATTATAAAATTCATTAAGGATCTAGGGAAACAACTCTGACACATATACCACAGAGCTGAAAAATCTCTTCATTCTTAGTAGAATAATCAAAGTATAGTTTTTAAATGGTTTTCTCTGATAGCATGTAATCAATGTTAGTAAGCATTTTCATAACCTTATCATTCATTCATCCATTCATTTCAGTTATTCAGTTTTCACTATGTGCCAGATATTCTTTGAAAATACTCTACCTATTATTTAACTCTCTTTAAATTTAGCCAGAAAATTCTAAAATTATGCAACCACAATATATTTGAGGTGACTTCTACCATCTCATTATATTCTTTTCAGTGGTTCATCTTTCTTTGCTCTATTGATTACTTTTGTTAGCATCTTTCTAACCAATTGCTAACACCTGTTGGAGAGAGTAAACACTACAATCTAAGGATCAGCTACTTCTCTGCATAATCAAAAACCAAGTGGTACAAGAAGACGCAGAGGGGGCTGTCATGTGATGTGCCCATCACCAAGGGAGAGATGAGTGTGCAGGTCTCTCGGGAGAGGTCATCCCTGAGGACCTGTTTTCCTAGCACACTGCAACGTCAGGATCATGTAAAGCCCCACCTCTGAAACACTGCCTTGGAATTTTTCTCAATAAAACTCGACCTTCCCACCGTTCTCCCAAAGGGAAATACATAAGTAAATTATGGCCTTTGCCGAGTGAAAGAGAAGACTATAAAATAAGATGTAAAATGTTTTTGAACTCCTAGAAACTAAGAGCAAATAGCTTTAGTTCTTTGAAAAACACGATATAAACAAAATAACAATAACGTATACTTCCAATGTGCTTACCATGTTCTATCACTATTGAAAGTCCCTGGGCTTCCCTGGTGGCGCAGTGGTTGAGAGTCCCGATGCAGGGGACACGGGTTCGTGCCCCGGTCCGGGAAGATCCCACATGCCGCGGAGCGGCTGGGCCCGTGACCCATGGCCGCTGAGCCTGCGCGTCCGGAGCCTGTGTTCTGCAACAGAAGAGGCCGCAACAGTGAGAGGTCTGCGTACCGCAAGAAAAAAAAAAAAAAAAGAAAGTCCCATTCAAAGTGACTTTCATATATATAATTTCATTAAATTTTCACAACGACCCTGTCAGGGGAGGTAAATTTTTTTTTAACATCTTTATTGGAGTATAATTGTTTTAGAATGGTGTGTTAGTTTCTGCTTTATAACAAAGTGATTCAGCTATACATATACATATATCTCCTCCCTCTTGCGTCTCCCTCCCACTCTACCTACCCCACCCCTCTAGGTGGTCACAAAGCATTGAGCTGATCTCCCTGTGCTATGCAGCTGCTTCCCATTAGCTATCTATTTTACATTTGGTAGTGCATAAATGTCCATGCCACTCTCTCACTTCATCCCAGCTTACCCTTCCCCCTCCCCGTGTCCTCAAGTCCATTCTCTACATCTGCGTCTTTATTCCTCTCCTGACCCTAGGTTCTTCAGAACACTTTTTTCTTTTTTTTTTTAGATTCCATATATATGTGTTAGCATATGGTATTTGTTTTTCTCTTTCTGACTTACTTCACTCTGTATGACAGACTCTAGATACATTCACCTCAGTACAAATAACTCAATTTTGTTTCTTTTAATGGCTGAGTAATATTCCATTGTATATATGTGCCACATTTTCTTAATCCATTCATCTGTTGATGGACACTTAGGTTGCTTCCATGTCCTGGCTATTGTAAATAGTGCTGCAATGAACATTGTGGTACATGACTCTTTTTTTTTTTTTGCTGTACGCGGGCCTCTCACTGTTGTGGCCTCTCCCGTTGTGGAGCACAGGCTCCAGACGCACAGGCTCAGCAGCCATGGCTCACGGGCCTAGCCACTCTGCAGCATGTGGGATCTTCCCAGACCGGGGCACAAACCCGTGTCCCCTGCATCGGCAGGCGGACTCTCAACCACTGTGCCACCAGGGAAGCCCACATGACTCTTTTTGAATTATGGTTTTCTCAGGGTATATGCCCAGTAGTGGGATTGCTGGGTCATGTGGTAGTTCTATTTTTAGTTTTTTAAGGAACCTCCATAGTGTTCTCCATAGTGGCTGTATCAATTTACATTTCCACCAACAGTGCAAGAGGGTTCCCTTTTCTCCACACCCTCTCCAGCATTTATTGTTTGTAGATTTTTTTGATGATGGCCATTCTGACCAGTGTGAGGTGATACCTCATTTTAGTTTTGATTTTCATTTCTCTAATGATTAGTGATGTTGAGCATTCTTTCATGTGTTTGTTGGCAGTCTGTATATCTTCTTTGGAGAAATGTCTGTTTAGTTCTTCTGCCCATTTTTGGATTTGGGTTGTTTGTTTTTTTTTGATATTGAGCTGCATGAGCTGCTTGTAAATTTTGGAGATTAATCCTTTGTCAGTTTCTTCATTTGCAAATATTTTCTCCCTTTCTGAATGTTGTCTTTTGGTCTTGTTTATGGTTTCCTTTGCTGTGCAAAAGCTTTTAAGTTTCATTAGGTCCCATTTGTTTATTTTTGTTTTTATTTCCATTTCTCTAGGAGGTGGGTCAAAAAGGATCTTGCTGTGATTTATGTCATAGAGTGTTCTGCCTATGTTTTCCTCTAAGAGTTTGATAGTTTCTGGCCTTACATTTAGGTCTTTAATCCATTTTGAGTTTATTTTTGTGTATGGTGTTAGGAAGTGTTCTAATTTCATTCTTTTACATGTATGTAACTAGCTGTCCGTTTTCCCAGCATCACTTATTGAAGAGGCTGTCTTTTCCAGGGGAGGTAATTTTTACCCCTCTTTATAAGGGAGAAAAGAGAAAATGTCTGGGGGAAAAAACCCAAATCATTAAAAAGAACTAACAATTAATGAGCACTTACTATGTGCTAAGCTCTACCTTTATAGGTATTAATAATGCATTTAATCTTCACATTGCCATCACCATTTTACAGAAGAGGAAACTGAGGCACAATTAATAAACAGTGGAGCTGAGATTTAAACCCAGGCAATGTAGGTCCAGGGCCTGCACTCCCAAGCACTGCTCTATACTGCCAGGTACTGACCAAAGGCTAGCAAAGAAAAGAATGCTAGGTTATCATTTCCATAATTCAAATAACAAATTCGTATTATGCCTATGAAATATCAATACCCTAAGGCTGTATTACATGGCACCAAATCTTAATAATCCTGGCTAGAGGTGTCTAGACACAACTACTGAATAATTGCATATCCAGATAAGTGTTCAGTCATACATTCCTCCAAGAAGGCTTTTCTTACCTGGCTCTGCCATTGACCCTCTCTTCCACATGGGTAATCACTTTGTCCTCTGCACTTCATAATTCTCTAACTGTTTCACTTCTATTGTTACACTCTGGGACTATAATTTTTCTACTGTACATTTATCTGCCCGACTAGACTCTGGCTTTTCTAGATCAAAGAATTTATCTAATTCAGTTCTGTATTCCTAGCATCAGGCACAATGTCTGGCACAGAGGTGACCTTAAAGTGCTATTTGTTTAATGAATGAATGAATGATCCACCTTCTGAGGAAACAATAGTCACTGACATAGGTGATCCTAATGTATCATTCACAATTTTAGCAATAGGATTATGAACGTAGTAAGAATACAAAGTTAATGTGGTCAGAAGGATCTGGTACTGAGATAGATAAAATTCCAGCTGACCACAGATATATGAATGAGTCTCGCTGAGACCAGCTGAGCCCAGCCCAAACCAATGAAACAACACAGCTGACCCAAGAGCAATAATAAATGACCATTGTTTCAAGTATTTAATGTTGGGGTGCTTTGTTATGCAGCAAGAGCTCTCTCACACAGGCAACTTTGTAAAAGGTTGTTTTGTTGGATTTGTTGGTATATTGAGAGAGAAAAAGAAACGAACTGTTTGAATCCAAATGGTAATATAAAGTAACCAAAACATTCTCTTGCGTCAACAGACAAAATATCTAAGAAATGATACATTCAGAACTTTTACTGTATTCAAAGCCAGCTTGGAACTCCATAATCTCAGGAAACACTTATGCATCTGTTCATTCATTTATTTATTCACTCACTCATCAAACGTTTTAGTGCTTATTATGTATCCAACGCAGTCTTATACTCTAGAAATGCAGACAATAATAAGAGATTCCTCAGTCTAAAAGTGTTTCATACTAGTGCTTTGCATCAGTGAGTGACGCAGACCTATCTGGAAGAAGTGCAATAAAACGTTACAGGTGCCATAATAAACACAGGGTAGAGGTCCAAAGAAGGGAGTGGTTGGTCTGCACATTTGGGTTCGGGGGCAGGAAGGGGCAGAGGTTGGAACAATCAGGAAGTGTTTTAGAAAGATTTAGCCCCTTTGGGTTAAACCTTCCTAGATGAGTATTTATTCTCCAGCTGGGGAACATTCCAGGCAGAGGAAGTGAACAAAGCCAGAGAAGTATGCTCAGGGGACTGCAGTTTGGATGACTGGAATATTCAGTACCAGGTGAAGCTAAGGGAGAAACAAGAAACGAGCTAAGGTGCCATCACCTCTTCCTTGATTCATCTACCTTGGACAATGCCACAGGGACAAAATTCTCACTAGCTTCCTTTGCAAACTGGGTAACATGTAAACTCCTGACTATGTGCACCAAGACCTTGCCAGCTTCATCCATTGCTGGTGTTCTATTCTAGGCACTCATGTTACTCTCGATCTCTTTCATGCCTTTGTGTAGCCTGTTCTCCTTGCATAATTCTCTTCCCCACCCTCTTTGTCTGCCTAATCCAGAGGTCTCAACGTGATCGGTTTGCAGCTCATGATCGTATTTTGTTTGATCCACAGAGGGCTTAATTTTTTTTTTTTTGTGGTACGCAGGCCTCTCACTGTTGTGGCCTCTCCCGTTGCGGAGCACAGGCTGCGGACGCACAGGCTCAGCGGCCATGGCTCACGGGCCCAGCCACTCTGCAGCATGTGGGATCTTCCCGGACCGGGGCACAAACCCGTGTCCCCTGCATCGGCAGGCGGACTCTCAACCACTGCGCCACCAGAGAAGCCCACAGAGGGCTTAATTTTTAAATTATTTGCCAACATTTAAAATCTGGGATATTTTAGAGAATTCCCTGGCAGTCCAGCGGTTAGGACTCAGCACTTTCATTGTTGTGAGCCCAGGTTCAATACCTGGTCAGGGAACTAAGATCCTGCAAGCTGCAGAGAATGGCCAAAAATAAATAAATAAAATAAAATTGGGGATATTTTAAATGAGGGGAGGGGAGGCTTGATTTCTGGCTTCTCTAGAGGCAAAAGAGAATTCTCTAGCTATCATTTCTGAAAACAATAGTTGGTTAGAGTCTTCATCACTCCCTATTGTCTCTTGAACCCTAAGGCTGAGTATCAGTTGCCACTGATCAAGTAAACTTGCATGGTTGTCTTTTTTATAGAAAAGCTACAGTTGTAGTGAATGATATGGGCATCAGACCTAGACTGCATACGTTTGAGTCCTGATTATGCTACTCCAAGGGAACATGACCTTAGACTAGTTGTTCAATCTTTATGCCTCAGTTTCTGCAACAGTAAAATAGAGATAATAATAGTAAGAAGAAGAAGAATGAATATGGAATGAATACAAATAAAGTACCAAGAAGAGTGAATGCCTTGTACTGAATTGCTGTTTTGCTTTAAAAAAAAAAAAAAAAAAGGATATTTGCATTTACAATATGTTCCTGACCGTTCTAGGAGTTTGAGTTTGCGATCTCTGTCCTAACCAAATCCTACTGTCCTTTTAATGATAACTCAAAGGCCATTTCTTCTGGGCACTGTACAAGTGCTCCTAAGTGTGCCCTATATTCATTTGGTTATATGGTTGCCTCTCTCATCAGACAGAGAGCTTCATGAGAGCATGGACCATGTCTTAATTCATTTTAATTTTAATCTGCTGCTCCAAACACAGTGCCAGCTACACAAAAATTGCTCAATAAATGTCACTGAATCAGTGCTAATCTCTCCTACTCTAAATACCTTAAAGCAATTATGTACAGTTTGATTGGTATTAAGTAATTTGTTCTTTTTTGTCTGATGCTTTGTAAAAGTTCTTCCATCATCTTCTGTGTGTGAGCCTCGGTCCTCAGCTACCTTGGGAGTGGACGGCAGGGCCATAACTTCCTTTCTTTTGAATTAAGCTTTCACACATGACATAGTTGCATGTGCTCCTATTTGGATACATACACACTACACACAGTAGAATTGTAAATGTTTGAATAGTGCCAGAGTGGTCCAGGAACTGATCATATCATCATACAATGTCACTGGCATCCAGAATTAGATGGAGGATAGGAATGAATGGGGTTCATCAGTTGTGCTTTTTCTTTCATTCTCTTTATTATCTCTATCTCATCTACCAGGAATGGCAGGAAGAACATGAGAAAGATTCTCTGGGATTGTCTAGGCTCTAGAAGTAGTTAGAGACCAGGAGAACACTGTTCAAATGGAGGAAAGAAGGGGAGAAAATTAACATTCATTGAGCAACAATTACTTATATTACACATCACACACACGATACCTAATTTCCCCAAACAACTTTATGAAGTATAGGAAGTACCTTCACTTCATATGAGGAAACTTGGGCTTCAAGTAGTTATGTTATTGTTCAAAGTCACCCAGCATGTAAGGGTTAGAACCAAATGTTGGACCTAGGCTTGCCAGTCTCCAGTGTCCATGTTCTTTCCACACCAACCCAGGACGGCAGAGTGAGAAAGGAGATGTTAACTTTCTAAGCAGAATATGGGCAATAAACAGCTACCCAACAGAGGAGAATTGAATACAAGTGTCACAAGAACAGAAGCTAAACATGAAGCACCACTTGTAATACTATAACTAAAAATCAGCAAAGCACTGAGATCTCTTTTAGAGATCCTCACATATGACATTCATTGAGATATTTTTCCATTTTACTCAGCATGAAAAAACAATTTTCTCATAGACTGTATAACATGGAAAGATTTCGGGAGTTTGGAGTACAGATCACAGAAAAAACACACATAACGTGAGTAAAGAGTTAAGTGGGGATTTTCTCCCTTTCTGACACCAGAGGAACAGGCATAATGGTTGCCTTATATGACAAATTCATCATTTTCCAAATACTAACTCATATTATATTGTTGATGATTTTGAATCACTGGTTTCTAGTTTTTCTGCTTCTTTTCTTAAATGAAAGAAAATATCCAGCTGGTAATGACTACCCTCATTCTTCATCTCAGATAGCTATTAGACAGCTATTTCACTTTTGGAGTTAAATCCAGCACCAGTGGCCTGCAAGATCTAGATAGTCTGCCTGAAGATCTGGCATCCATTGGTCTATCTTAAAAAGTTCTTCAACTCTACTAACTTCTACTAATACTAATAGCTAACTTTTATTGATGTCCACTTTGTACAAACACTGTACCAAGCATTCTTCACAGGTTATCTCATTTCATCCTCATGACAATCCTAAAGATTAGAATATTATTATTGCTCATGTTGTGAGAAAACTGAGGCAGAGATATTCAGAAACTTATCAAAGGTCACAGAGTTAGGAAGTAAGATGGTGATGCCAGGATGTTATTATTCTCTGGACATGATGGTTAACTGAAATCACTACTGCAAGACCAGTCTTCCCTACATACAAATGGCTGTGGAGTTCCTTAATAAGGAATGATAATCCCTGAACATGAGAAATTACTTTTAATAGCTATGTTCATAAATCAAGGAATGAGAAGCCAGTTAGGAAGGTTAAACAATTGTTTCTTTACCTACTTTTTTAATATCTTTATTGGAGTATAATTGCTTTACAGTGTTGTGTTAGTTTCTGTTGTACAACAAAGTGAATCAGCTATAAGTATACATATATCCCCATATGCCCCTCTTGAGTCTCCCTCCCATCCTCCCTATCCCACCCCTCTAGGTCGTCACAAAGGATCTTTACCTTTAATGGCCCATCCTGAGTCATTCCAGGATGAAATAATTAGTTACTGTGAAATGTGACCTCACACTCAGGGTCAGGAAAGCTCACATTTTTGCTGTTGAGGACCTAGAATTATGTGATTCTATATTTAAACTCTTATTAACTTTCTGAATTTAATCAGACACTCTGATCTACTCTCTTCAAAAAGAGTGTCTAGGTTTCCAAGTCTAATATGTTTAAGTAGTGGAAGAGCTCAATAAAAAGGCAACCAGAGGCACAGACTTGACTATGGCAGAGGAGGGTAAAAGTGTGGGTATAGATTTCAAATGGGAAGAAACCTGGGAGAAAATTAATGTAGAAAGCAAATATATCGATCAGTGATGGCAGATGACAAGGATGATCAGAATCTACAGATAGGGCAGGATTTCAAATCAGGTTTAAGATCAGGAGAAAGTGACACAAAGGAAATGCTTGAACAGAAACACCTGAGTGACGAGATAATCAAATGTAGCTTCTTTGACCTTGTTTCTTGACGTCTGAAGATTAGCCAAGATAGCCGAGTCTTAATTAGTGAACACAAGCTCAATGTGGATCAAGGGATCTGGCAAGACAGATTCCATGTTTATAAGAAATTCCTTCAAAAGTTAGAACTTCAAGTGACCAGGATGTGCTGTCTTTTTTGTGGGAATTGAATGGGTGGAACCCTAGGGAAACAGTAACCATCTGAAATAATTTTGACTTCTATCTATAATACAAGCACTTTGGACAACCAATTAAGACAGTGAAGTTCAAACTTATTTTTAGCAGTTCATATGTTTTTTTCACTTGTGAACATCAAATAAGTGAACCAAAAACAGACTGGTTGGTGACGACAACCCAGAGCCACATCTGCTCTCTGCCCTCCAAGCACTCCATGAAATGATGTCAATCTCTATAGAAGACTCTATTGATCATGACCACCCAAATGTTAGCCAACTTCTCCTTTATTATAATACTAAGAAAGGAAGCAAAACTAAATAAAATAATTTAAAAGATGTTTAGAAATACTAAAAAAGAAACTGAGGGATACCCAAAATAGAATCCTTTAACATTCCTGTTATAGTGGGAAGTGGATCCGTTTTCTGTAAATGTATTCTAGGAACAGGTTGATGCATAATAGTTCTAGAAATAATTAACACACTAAAATCTTTCTCTAGACATATATCAAGCTGTAAGGGAGCAAATTTCCCACCCCAAAATATCTCTTTGGCATGCAGATTACTTCGAGCTGGAATCAATCAAGGCCTAAAACATTCAGGAAGAATCTTTGACCTTTGCCCTAACTGCCTAAAGATTGTACATAGAGGTATCACCAAAGATAACTGTGGTATGAACTAGGTGTGGTAGACAGGGAAGAACCTAGCAAGGTCTGTTTGCTAAAGTACCTCTCTGTGTCCCACTATCTCTGCATAGCCCAGCAAGCATTTTTTTACCAAGCATTTGCTCTTCCATCTCCATGTCAATTGACTTCCTCTCCTTTGAAATCCCAAACTAACAAAATCCTCTTTTGTCTTTAGCTGAAGATGGCATTTAAGGTGAGGACTTTGGCCATTTGGGCAATTTACTCAGTTTGCCTAGATCTAGCCCATGTATACATGCCATTAAACTTTTGGTTGATTTTCTCCTGTTAATCTGTCTCATATTCATTTATTCTTAGACCAGCCAGAAGAACCTAGAAGGACTGAGGAAAATTTCTTCTTCCCCAACAAAGTATAAGGGCAAAACTAGTTGTAAAGAGTATCTGTATTCTGAGATCTTTTCTGAGTTTTTGCTCACTTTTTTCTCACTTGAGTTCAGCAGCTCCAGTTAAGATCAAAGGATTCTGTGAACCAAAAGTCAGTGCATTTGATTTTTAGTTGTTTTTATATTGGGACAATTGAATTCTATAAATGAAGAAATAAAACTGTTTCCAAATCGAGATTTATATCAGGGATTGGAATCTGACTTAAAACACAAATATATTTACTGAAATGTATATTTTAAGTGGGATATTATCAACTTTTCTAAAGGGAATTTTTTTAACATCTTTATTGGAGTATAATTGATTTACAATGTTGTGTTAATTTCTGCTCTATAAAAAGGTGAATCAGCTATATATATATATACATACATACATATATATATATATATATATATCCCCATATCCCCACCCTCTTGCATCTCCCTCCCACCCTCCCTACCCCACCCCTCCAGGTGGACACAAAGCTGAACTCCCTGTGCTATGGGGCTGCTTCCTACTAGCTATCTATTTTACATTTGGTAGTGTATATATGTCAGTATTACTCTTTCACTTCCTCCCAGCTTACTCTTCCCCCTCCCCGTGTCCTCAAGTCCATTCTCTAGTAGGGCTGTGTCTTTATTCCCGTCTTGCCCTTAGGTTCTTCATGACCATTTTTTTTTATTCCATATATACATGTTAGCATACGGTATTTGTTTTTCTCTTTCTGACTTACTTCACTCTGTATGACAGACTCTAGGTCCATCCACCTCACTACAAAAAACTCAATTTCATTTATTTTTATGGCCGAGTAATATACCACTGTATATGTGTGCCACATCTTCTTTAACCATTAATTTGTTAGTGGACACTTAGGTTGCTTCCATGTCCTAGCTAATGTAAATAGTGCTGCAATGAACATTGTGGTACATGACTCTTTTTGAATTATGGTTTTCTCAGGGTATATACCCAGTAGTGGGATTGCTGGATCATATGGTAGTCCTATTTTTAGTTTTTTAAGGAATCTCCATACTGTTCTCCATAGTGGCTATATCAATTTACATTCCCACCAACAGTGCAAGAGGGCTCCCTTTTCTCCACACCCTCTCCAGAATTTCTTGTTTGTAGATTTTTTTCATGAAGGCCATTCTGACAGGTGTGAGGTGATGCCTCATCATAGTTTTGATTTGCATTTCTCTAATGATTAGTGATGCTGAGCATCTTTCATGTGTTTGTTGGCAGTCTGTATATCTTCTTTGGAGAAATGTCTATTTAGGTCTTCCACCCATTTTTGGATTGGGTTGGGTTTTTTTTTTTTTTTGATATGCAGCTGCATAAGCTGCTTGTATATTTTGGAGATTAATCCATTGCTTTGTTTGAAAATATATTCTCCCATGCTGAGGGCTGCCTTTTCATCTTGTTTATGGTTTCCTTTGCTGTGCAAAAGCTTTTAAGTTTCATTAGGTCCCATTTGTTTATTTTTGTTTTTATTTCCATTTCACTAGGAGGTAAGTCAAAAAGGATCTTGTTGTGATTTATGTCATAGGGTTTTCCTCTAAGAGTTTGATAGTGTCTGGCCTTACATTTAGGCCTTTAATCCATTTTGAGTTTATTTTTGTGTATGGTGTTGGGAGTGTTCTAATTTCATTCTTTTATATGTAACTGTCCAGTTTTCCCAGCACCACTTATTGAAGTGGCTACCTTTTCTCCATTGTATATTATTGCCTCCTTTGTCAAAGATAAGGTGATCATATGTGTGTGGATTTACCTCTGTTCTTTCTATTCTGTTCCACTGATCTATACTTCTGTTTTTCTGCAAGTACCATATTGTCTTGATTACTGTAGCTCTGTAGTATAGCCTGAACTCAGGGAGCCTGATTTCTCCAGCTCCATTTTTCTTTCTCAAGATTGTTTTGGCTATTCAGGGTCTTTTGTGTTTCCATACAAATTGTAAAATTTTTTGTTCTAGTTCTGTGAAAAATGCCATTGGTAGCTTGTTAGGGAATGCATTGAATCTGTAGATTGCTTAGGGTAGTATAGTCATTTTCACAATGTTGATTCTTCCAATCCAAGAACATAGTATATCTCTCCATCTGTTTGTATCATCTTTAATTTCTTTCATCCTTGTCTTATACAGGTCTTTTGTCTCCTTAGGTAGGTTTATTCCTAGGGTTTTTTTTTTTTAATTAGTAGGTATAGTTTTTTATAAAGACTAAATTGAAGGCAGTTTTCATTGAAAATATTCGGGAATGCATAAGAATTTTCCTATCTTTTGCTTATTTTGCTTGTTTGATAAGTTTGAATTAAAGTTATTTTTGCCTTAGACATAAAAATTATTATTAATCTGCAGGGGAGATATAGGTCCGTGGTTCTCAACCGGGAGCAATTTTGCTGGAAGAGGGAAGTGGAGTTTGATAGTCGATGGAGTGGTGTTTTGTCAGTGAATAAATTGGTGTTGGTGTTGGGAAGAAAGGAACAAACACATTCTTGGAAACTGGAGGAAAGTTGGGAAAGAAGTGTGGGAATAGAGGTGTGAGAGGTAGTGGACGAGGTGCGTGGTAGATTTTGAAGCTGCTAGTGAGACAGTGTTTAAAATGGAGTGGTAATAGGTAAGGAGATGGGATGTGTCCTAGAGGATGAATCTGGAAAGGGCTGAGAATTTGGGGGAGAGAGAGGCTTGTAGTCTGGAGTAGGATATTGGTTTTTAATATTTTAGAAGTATTTAGTGATTGTATGTCTGGGGAAATCTAAACTGCTCTTATGTGATTATAATAACTTTTGTCTTTTCTCCTTTCCTCCTCTCGTCCAGGCTTGGGCAGCTGGACACAATGGCTGGTATAGATCAGTCAGATTTTCATTTACTAGGTCGTCCCCAGATGAATTCTACTGTTAGTAGTCCACTTTTTAATGGTTGGCTTTGTTCATCACTGAATTTTGTCTTGTCTTTTTTTTTCCTTCCAGTTTCAGAAAACTACAGGTGATGCTAGGATTCCTTTGCCTCTCGACTCCTTCCATGTCCCAGTGTCTACTCAGGAGGCCTTAGAAACTTCCAAAGACAACCTGGGGGTCCCAGTCAAAGAGCAGCGGCAGGAGTCTTTTGAAGATTTCATTGCTAGAACATGTTCTCCCTTCAGCAGACGTCATTTCTGGAACTATGCCCTTTCAGAGAGATCATATTGAGTTCAAGAGCTTTGTTGAGAAATCTTTTTTCTAAAGCATCATCTCCTTTGGTGTTGCCAATGTGGAATGGAATATTCATCTTGCTTCTATTCTGGGGCTCCACTGGACATCAATTCTAATAGTAGCTTTTCCTTTTCGACCACTTCCCAAAATTATACTTCTCTTTTTCTGTCTAGCAGCTTTGGATGGTTCCTTCACCAATGGAGAAGTTATCCACTGCTACTGTCTCGCCCAGCCATGGCTGGAAGAAGCTCTGGATACAGATCAGGGGCAGAGGGTGCTCAGGAGCAGCACCCAGTCCACCCAGTGGAGGCAGTCAGCTTGAAGTCCAGCAGGCCCTCCCACAGGGAAGCACGCAAGGCGGGCAGAGGCACTGAGTCCTGCAGTGCGCACAGGTCCTCACAACGTGGGAAGAAGTTGGCCGCGGTGTTGCAGCGCAGCTTCACTGAGTGATCATGGCCCGAGTATGGCCTCAGGGATGCTGGCTGTGGATATGAAGCCCACACCTGCCTGGGGACACAGCTCGCCTCCCAGCCCCTCGGGCACTCACTGCCCGGCGGTTGCAGCCCCGCAGCATGCACAGGACCTGTGTCGCAGCCAGACGACACATAGCCACGGGCCCCAGCTAGGCCAGCCCCTCCATGCTGCACTCCCGCATCGCCTCCTGTGGCACATCACCAGCCCTTGGCGCCAGCCTCATCACCCTCTGCACACAGGGCTGTTGTTCAAACCCTATTCCTAGGTATTTTATTCTTTTGTTGCAATGGTAAATGGGATTGTTTCCTTAATTTCTCTCTTAGATTTTTCATCATTAGTGTATAGGAATGCAAGAGATTTCTATACATTAATTTTGTATCCTGCTACTTTACCAAATTCATTCATTAGCTCTAGTAGTTTTCTGGTAGCATCTTTAGGATTCACTATGTATAATATCATGTCATCTGCAAACAGTGATAATTCTACTTCTTTTCCGATTTGGATACCTTTTATTTCTTTTTTTTCTCTGATTGCTGTGGCTAAAACTTCCAAAACTATGTTGAATAATACTGGTGAGAGCTGGGAAATCTTGTCTTGATCCTGATCTTACAGGAAATGGTTTCAGTTTTTCACCATTGAGGACGACGTTGGCTGTGGGTTTCTCATATATGGCCTTTATTATGTTGAGGTAGGTTTCCTCTATGCCCACTTTCTAGAGAGTTTTTATTATAAATCGGTGTTGAATTTTTTTGGAAGCTTTTTCTGCAGCTATTGAGATTATCATATGGTTTTTATCCTTCAGTTTGTTAATATGGTGTATCCCATTGATTGATTTGCACATATTGAAGAACCCTTGCATTCCTGGGATAAACCCCACTTGATCATGGTGTACGATCTCTTTAAAATGCTGTTGGATTCTGTTTGCTAGTATTTTGTTGAGGATTTTTGCATCTATTTTCGTCAGTGATATTGGCTTTAGCTTTCTCTTTTTGTGACATCTTTTTCTGGTTTTGGTATCAGGGTGATGGTGGCCTCATAGAATGAGTTTGGGAGTGCTCCTCCCTCTGCTCTATTTTGGAAGAGTTTGAGAAGAATAGGTGTTAGCTCTTCTCTAAATGTTTGATAGAATTCACCTGTGAAGCCATCTGGTCCTGGGCTTTCGTTTGTCAGAAGATTTTTAATCACAGTTTCAATTTCAGTGCTTTTTATTGGTCTGTTCATATTTTCTCTTTCTTCCTGGTTCAGTCTTGGAAGGTTGTACTTTTCTAAGAATTTGTCCATTTCTTCCAGGTTGTCCATTTCATTGGCATAGAGTTGCTTATAGTAATCTCTCATGATCCTTTGTATTTCTACAGTGTCAGTTGTTACTTCTCCTTTTTCATTTCTTTTTTTTTTTTGTACCGCATATAGGATTTTTATTTAAAAGGAGCAAAAAATGTGTTTCATGTCATTGAGAGCTTAATTTGGGGCTAGATTTCTGGTTATTTAACTCACCCCAATGTTGCAAAGTTTTTTTTTTTTTTTTTTGCTTTTTTTTTTAACAACTTTATTGGGGTATAATTGCTTTACAATGGTGTGTTAGTTTCTGCTTTATAACAAAGTGAATCAGTTATACATATACATATGTTCCCATATCTCTTCCCTCTTGCTTCTCCCTCCCTCCCGCCCTCCCTATCTCACCCCTCCACGGGGTCACAAAGCACTGAGGTGATATACCTCTGCTATGCGGCTGCTTCCCACTAGTTATCTACCTTACGTTTGGTAGTGTATATATGTCCATGCCTCTCTCTCGCTTTGTCACAGCACACCCTTCCCCCTCCCCATATCCTCAAGTCCGTTCTCCAGTAGGTCTGTGTCTTTATTCCTGTCTTACCCCTAGGTTCTTCATGACATTTTTTTCCCTTAAATTCCATATATATGTGTTAGCATACGGTATTTGTCTTTCTCTTTCTGACTTACTTCGCTCTGTATGACAGACTCTAGGTCTATCCACCTCATTACAAATAGCTCAATTTCGTTTGATTTTATGGCTGAGTAATATTCCATTGTATATATGGGCAACATCTTCTTTATCCATTCATCCGATGATGGGCACTTAGGTTGTTTCCATTACTGGGCTATTGTAAATAGAGCTGCAATGAACATTTTGGTACATGACTTTTTTTTTTTTTTTTAACATCTTTATTGGGGTATAATTGCTTTACAATAGTGTGTTAGTTTCTGCTTTATAACAAAGTGAATCAGTCATACATAAACATATGTTCCCATATGTCTTCCCTCTTGCGTCTCCCTCCCTCCCACCCTCCCTATCCCACCCCTCCAGGCTGTCACAAAGCACCGAGCCAATATCCCTGTGCCATGCGGCTGCTTCCCACTAGCTATCTACCTTACTACGTTTGTTAGTGTGTATATGCCCATGACTCTCTCGCGCTCTGTCACAGCTCACCCTTCCCCCTCCCCATAACCTCAAGTCCGTTCTCTAGGAGGTCTGCGTCTTTATTCCTGCTTTACCCCTAGGTTCTTCATGACATTTTTTCCCTTAAATTCCATATATATGTGTTAGCATACGGTATTTGTCTTTTTCTTTCTGACTTACTTCACTCTGTATGACAGACTCTAGGTCTATCCACCTCATTACAAATAGCTCAATTTCGTTTCTTTTTATGGCTGAGTAATATTCCATTGTATATATGTGCCACATCTTCTTTATCCATTCACCCGATGATGGGCACTTAGGTTGTTTGCATCTCTGGGCTATTGTAAATAGAGCTGCAATGAACATTTTGGTACGTGACTCTTTTTGAATTATGGTTTTCTCAGGGTATATGCCCAGTAGTGGGATTGCTGGGTCATATGGTAGTTCTATTTGTAGATTTTTAAGGAACCTCCATACTATTCTCCATAGTGGCTGAACCAATTCACATTCCCACCAGCAGTGCAAGAGTGTTCCCTTTTCTCCACACCCTCTCCAGCATTTATTGTTTCTAGATTTTTTGATAATGGCCATTCTGACTGGTGTGAAGTGATACCTCATTGTAGTTTTGATTTGCATTTCTCTAATGATTAATGATGTTGAGCATTCTTTCATGTGTTTGTTGGCAGTCTGTATATCTTCTTTGGAGAAATGCCTATTTAGGTCTTCTGCCCATTTTCGGATTGGGTTTTTTGTGGTTTTGTTACTGAGCTGCATGAGCTGCTTGTAAATTTTGGAAATTAATCCTTTGTCAGTTGCTTCATTTGCAAATATTTTCTCCCATTCTGAGGGTTGTCTTTTGGTCTTGTTTATGGTTTCCTTTGCTGTGCAAAAGCTTTGAAGTTTCATTAGGTCCCATTTGTTTATTTTTGTTTTTATTTCCATTTCTCTAGGAGGTGGGTCAAAAAGGATCTTGCTGTGATTATGTCATAGAGTGTTCTGCCTATGTTTTCCTCTAAGAGTTTGAGAGTTTCTGGTCTTACATTTAGGTCTTTAATCCATTTTGAGCTTATTTTTGTGTATGGTGTTAGGGAGTGATCTAATCTCTTACTTTTACATGTACCTCTCCAGTTTTCCCAGCACCACTTATTGAAGAGGCTGTCCTTTCTCCACTGTACATTCCTGCCTCCTTTATCAAAGATAAGGTGACCATATGTGAGTGGGTTTATCTCTGGGCTTTCTATCCTGTTCCATTGATGTATATTTCTGTTCCTGTGCCAGTACCATACTGTCTTGATTACTGTAGCTTTGTAGTATAGTCTGAAGACTTGGAGCGTGATTCCTCCAGCTCCATTTTTCATTCTCAAGATTGCTTTGGCTATTGGGGGTCTTTTGTGTTTCCATACAAATGGCAAAATTTTTTGTTCTAGTTCTGTGAAAAATGCCAGTGGTAGTTTGATAGGGATTGCATTGAATCTATAGATTGCTTTGGGTAGTAGAGTCATTTTCACAATGTTGATTCTTCCAATCCAAGGACATGGTATATCTCTCCATCTATTTGGATCATCTTTAATTTCTTTCATCAGTGTCTTATAATTTTCTGCATACAGGTCTTTTGTCTCCTTAGTTACGTTTATTCCTAGATATTTTATTCTTTTTGTTGCAGTGGTAAATGGGAGTGTTTTCTTGATTTCACTTCCAGATTTTTCATCATTAGTGTATAGGAATGAAAGAGATTTCTGTGCATTAATTTTGTATCCTTCTACTTTACGAAGATCATTCATTAGCTCTAGTAGTTTTCTGGTAGCATCTTTAGGATTCTCTATGTATAGTATCATGTCATCTGCAAACAGTAACAGCTTTACTTCTTCTTTTCCGATTTGGATTCCTTTTATTTCCTTTTCTTCTCTGATTGCTGTGGCTAAAACTTCCAAAACTATATTGAATAAGAGTGGTGAGAGTGGGCAACCTTGTCTTGTTCCTGATCTTAATGGAAATGCTTTCAGTTTTTCACCATTGAGGATGATGTTGGCTGTTGGTTTGTCATATATGGCCTTTATTATGTTGAGGAAAGTTCCCTCTATGCCTACTTTCTGCAGGGTTTTAATCATAAATGGATGTTGAATTTTGTCAAAAGCTTTCTCTGCATCTATTGCTGATCATATGGTTTTTCTCCTTCAATTTGTTAATATGGTTTATCACATTGATAGATTTGCATATATTGAAGAATCCTTGCATTCCTGGAACAAACCCCACTTGATCATGGTGTATGATCCTTTTAATGTCCTGTTGGATTCTGTTTGCTAGTATTTTGTTGAGGATTTTTGCATCTATGTTCATCAGTGATATTGGCCTGTAGTTTTCTTTCTTTGTGACATCCTTGTCTGGTTTTGGTATCAAGGTGATGGTGGCCTCGTAGAAGGAGTTTGGGAGTGTTCCTCCCTCTGCTATATTTTGGAAGAGTTTGAGAAGGGTAGGTGTTAGCTCTTCTCTAAATGTTCGATAGAATTCACCTGTGAAGCCATCTGGTCCTGGGCTTTTGTTTGTTGGAAGATTTTTTTTTTTTTTTTTTTTTTTTGCGGTACGCAGGCCCCTCACCGTTGCGGCCCCTCCCGTTGCTGAGCACAGGCTCCAGGCGTGCAGGCTCAGCGGCCACGGCTCACGGGCCCAGCCGCTCTGCGGCACGCGGGATCTCCCCGGACCGGGGCACGAACCCGTGCCCCCCGCACCGGCAGGCGGACCCCCAACCACTGCGCCACCAGGGAAGCCCTGTTGGAAGATTTTTAATCACAGTTTCAATTTCAGTGCTTGTGATTGGTCTGTTCATATTTTCTACTTCTTCCTGATTCAGTCTTGGCAGGTTTTGCATTTCTAAGAATCTGGCCATTTCTTCTAAGTTGTCCATTTTATTGGCATAGAGTTGCTTATAGTAATCTCTCATGATCTTTTGTATTTCTGCAGTGTCAGTTGTTACTTCTTTTTCATTTCTAATTCTGTTGATTTGAGTCCTCTCCCTTTTTTTCTTGATGAGTCTTGTTAATGGTTTATCAGTGTTTTTTTTATCATCTCAAAGAACCAGCTTTTAGTTTTATTGATCTTTGCTATTGTTTCCTTCTTTCTTTTACATTTATTTCTGATCTGATCTTTATGATTTCCTTGCTTCTGCTAACTTTGGGTTTTTTTTTTTTTTGTTCTTCTTCTCCTTTCTGTAATTGCTTAGGTGTAAGGTTAGATTGTTTATTTGAGTTTATTTTATTTCTTGAGGTAGGATTTTACTGCTATAAACTTCCCTCTTAGAACTGTTTTTGCTGCATCCCATAGGAATAGGGTCATTGTGTTTTCATTGTCATTTGTTTTAGGTATTTTTTGATTTCCTCTTTGATTTCTTCAGTGATCTCTTGGTTATTTAGTAACGTATTGTTCAGCTTCCATGTGTTTGTATTTTTTAGAGTTTTTTTTCCTGTAGTTGATATCTAGTCTCATAACGTTGTGGTCAGAAAAGAGTCTTGATATGATTTCAAGTTTCTTAAATTTACCAAGGCTTGATTTGTGACCCAAGATATGAGCTATCCTGGAGCACTTCCATGAGCACTTAAGAAGAAAGTGTATTCTGGTTTTTTTTTTTTTTTGGATGGGATGTCCTATAAATATCAATTAAGTCTATCTGGTCTAATGTGTCTTTTAAAGCTTGTGGGGTTTTTTTTTTTTTTTTTTTCCATTTTGGGTGATCTGTCCATTGGTGTAAGTGGGGTGTTAAAGTCTCCTACTATTATTGTGTGACTGTTCATTTTCCCTTTATGGCTGTTAGCATTTGCCTTATGTATTGAGGTGCTCCTGTGTTGTGTGCATGAATATTTACAATTGTTATATCTTCTTCTTCTACTGATCACTTGATAATTATGTAGTGTCCTTCTTTGTCTCTTGTAACAGTCTTTACTTCCAAGTCTATTTTGTCCTTAGGTCTGAAGTGGGTCTCTTGTAGACAGCATATATATGGGTCTTGTTTTTGTATCCCTTCAGCCAGTCTGTGTCTTTTGCCTGCAGCATTTAATCTATTTACATTTAAGGTAGTTATTGATATGTATGTTCCTATTACCATTTTCTCAATTGTTTTGGGTTTGTTTTTGTAGGTGTTTTCCTTCTCTTGTGTTTCCTGCCTAGAGAAGTTCTAGGCAGTTATTGATTATTGATATGTATGCTCCTATTACTTTTTGTCAATTGTTTTCAGTTTGTTTTTGTAGGTCTTTTCCTTCTCTTGTGTTTCCTGCCTAGAGAAGTTCCTTTAGCATTTGTTGTAAAGATGGTTTAATGGTGCTGAATTCTCTTAGCTTTTGCCTGTCTGTAAAGCTTTTAATTTCCCTGTCAAATCTGAATGAGATCCTTGCTGGGTAGAGTAATCTTGGTTGTAGGTTTTTCTTTCATCACTTTAAATATGTCCTTCCACTCCCTTCTGGCTTGCAATGTTTCGGTTGAAAGATCAGCTGTTAACCTTATGGGGTTTCCCTTGTGTGTTATTTGTTGCTTTCTCCTCACTGCTTTTAGTATTTTTTCTTTATATTTAATTTTTGATAGTTTGATTAATATGTGTTTTGTCATGTTTCTCCTTGGATTTATCATGTATGGGACTCTCTGTTCTTCCTGGACTTGATTGACTACTTCCTTTCCCATGTTAGGGAAGTTTTTTACTATAATCTCTTCAAATATTTTCTCAGTCTGTTTCTTTTTCTCTTCTTCTCCTGGGAACCCTATAATTTGAATGTTGATGCGTTTCATGTTGTCTCGACGTCTCTGAGACTGTCTTCAATTCTTTTCTTTCTTTTTTCTTTATTCTGCTCTGTGGCAGCTATTTCCACTATTTTATCTTCCAGGTTACTTATCCGTTCTTCTGCCTCAGTTATTCTGATATTGATTCCATCTAGAGAATTTTTAATTTCATTTATTGTGCTGTTCATCATTGTTTGTTTGCTCTTTAGTTCTTTCTCATCCTTATTAAACATTTCTTGTATTTTCTCCATTCTACTTCCAAGATTTTGCACCATCCTTACTATCATTATTCTGAATTCTTTTTCAGGTAGACTGCCTATTTCCTCTTCATTTGTTTGGTCTGGTGGGTTTTTACCTTGCTCCTTCATCTGCTACACATTTCTCTGTTTTCTCATTTTGTTTAACTTACTGTGTTTGTGGTCCCCTTTTTGCAGGCTGCAGGTTTGTAGTTCCCGTTATTTTTGGTGTCTGCCCCCAGTGGGTGAGGTTGGTTCAGTGGGTTGTGTAGGCTTCCGTGGAGGAGACTGGTGCCTGTGTTCTGATGGGTGGGGCTGTATCTTGTCCTTCTGGTGGGTGGGGACCATCTGGTGGTGTGTTTTAGAGTGTCTGTGAACTTAGTATGACTTTAGGCAGCCTCTCTGCTAATGGGTGGGGTTGTATTCCTGTCTTGCTAGTTGTTTGGCATGGGGCATCCAGCACTGGAGCTTGTTGGCCTTTGGATGGAGCTGGGTCTTAGTGTTGAGGTGAAGATCTCTGTGAAAGCTCTTGCCAATTGATACTATGTGGGGCCAGGGGGTTTCTTGTAGTCCAATGTCTTGGATTCAGCCCTCCCACCTCAGTGGCTTAGGCCCAGCACCTGGCTGGAGCACCAAGACATTGCCAGCCAAATGGCTCAGAAGAAAAGGAAGAAGAAAAACAAAAAAATGAACAGGGAGAACCCAGGAGAAATGGTAAGAGCAAACCTATACAGACAAAATCACATGAAGAAGCATACACATACACACTCACAAAAAGAGAAAAAGGAGAAAAACTATATATTATATATATACATACATATATTGAAAAAAAGAGAGAGAGCAAAACAGCCAACAAACAAATCCACTAATGATAATAGCACTAAATACTAAACTGAGATAAACATAAAACCAGAAACAAATTAGATGCAGAAAGCAAACCCCAAGTCTACAGTTGCTCCCAAAGTCCACCACCTCAATTTTGGGAACATTCATTGTCTATTTAGGTATTCTTCAGATGCAGGGTTTATCAAGTTGATTGTGGGGATTTAATCTGCTTCTCTTGAGGATGCATGGAGAAATTTCCCTTTCTCTTCTTTGTTCGCACAGCTCCTGAGGTTCACCTTTGGTTTTGGCCCTGCCTTTGTGTAGGTCACACTCAGGAGTCTGTTATCCACCCAGACAGGAGGGGGTTAGAAAAGCAGCTGATTAGGACTCTCTTGCTCACTCAGGCCAGGGAGAGGGTGGGATACGGTAGTCATAATTGGAATGCAGGGTGAGCCTGAGGTGGCAGAGGCTGGCTTGATATTGTAACAGCCTGAGACATGCCTTGTGTTGTCCCTGGATAATGGGACACTGGCAGTGGCGTGCTGCACAGGCTCCTGGGTGGGGGGGGGTGTGGATAGTGACCAGTGCTTGCACACAGGATTCTTGGTGGCAGCGGCAGCAGCATTAGTGGTTCATGCCCATCTCTGGGGTCTGAGCTGATAGCCGCAGCTCACACCCATCTCTGGAGCTCGTTTAGGTGGTGCTCTGCCTTCTGTGGGCACACTGGGAAGGAATCCCCTCTCCTTGCACTCCCCAAAACAAAGGTCTCTTGCCTCTCTGGCAGTTCCAGCCTTTTTCCTGGACTCCTTCCTGGCTAGCTGTGGTGCACTATCCCCCTTCAGGCTGTGTTCATGCAGCCAACCCCAGTCCTCTCCCTGGGGCCTAAACTCCGAAGCCCAGGCCTCAGCTCCCAGCCCCCACCTGCTCCAGTGGGTGAGCAGAAAAGCCTCTCAGGTTGATGAGTGCTGGTCGGCACTGATCCTCTGTGCAGGAATCCCTCTGCTTTGCCCTCCGCACCTCTGTTGCTTCACTCTCCTCCATGGCTCTGAAGCTTCCCCCCAGCCCACCCCCCACCTCCACCAGTGAAGGGGCTTCCTAGTGTATGGAAACGTTTCCTCCTTCACAGCTCCCTCCCAGAGGTGCAGGTCCTGTCCCTATTCTTTTGTCTCTGTTTTTTCTTTTTTCTTTTGCCCTACCCAGGTGCATGGGGATTTTCTTGCCTTTTGGGAAGTCTGAGGTCTTCTGCCAGCATTCAGTAGGTGTTCTGTAGGAGTTGTTCCACATGTAGATGTATTTTTGATGTATTTATGGGGAGGAAGGTGATCTCCACATCTTACTCCTCCATCATCTTGAAGGTCTCCCCTCGGGAATTTCTTTAAGGTTTGCTATTTGATTCTAGGGTGAGGGCTTAATGAATATTAATAAGGTAGCACACAAAATTTTACAAACAAATCAAACTGAAAATGGACTATGAAAATAGTACTTATTTCCCATAATGAAAATAAATAACAAAAGATTTCAAAATTATAAACCAGTAAGTTGTTGGATAGAGCACAAAATAAAGCTCACCACATAGAACAGAACCTAGAATAGGTTTTGCCTATTGGTTGGCAGTGTCTGTTTGGAACTCTGTATGGAGAATGATCCAGAAGACACCCTGGGCCCACCTTGGAAGAGTGCTCTTGTTGACCAGCAATATCTACTGTGACCCTGGTGTCAGGGAGAGGCAGTAATACATCAGGTGTTTTCTATTGCTGATTTGGGCCCCCGAAAAGCTTAAGATACTAGGGATGAATAAATCTACTTTATATACTTATGAGTCAAAATAGGCTAGGCGGGTCTGAGGTAACAAATGTAACCCAAAATCTCAGTGACTAACACAATAAAGGTGTATTTGCCAGTCAGTCAAATTCTGAAGCATGTTGAGCAGCCCTCCTCCATCTTGTAACTGGACCATCTGTACATTGGCCTCCAAGGTCACTGTGGCCAAGGAGGAATAAGTGGGAGGACAGTTGGAGGTCTCTTAAAAGGCTACCCCTGAAATTGGCCTGCATCAGTCACACCCATCTCCTGTGGGCCAGAATCCAATCATAAGGCCCCAATCTAAGTAAAACTCATGGATATTGGGTGAACTTTAAGAGTTTCTGCCATAGTACATGAAGGCAATTTGTGAAATGGATTCTGGACTTTATCTAGGACATGGAAGCTATGGTTATTCAATTAATTCAACTTCATATTGGCCTGTGTGGCTGGCAAAGAGTATTTCCTCTTACCTTAGCCTGAAGGTGAAAATGAACTTTAATCAATCAGGAAAAGATGATAGCTGCAAACCAGTCATGAGCCAACAAAAATACATATTGTCTAACCACAGACCCTTACTCCCCTGTCCTAATAGTTAATAGAGTGTTAAAAGTCCATTTCCAACAGAAAAAGGAGTCCAACACAGGTGGCACAAGAGGTTTTAATGAAGAAACTGTTTATAAAGGTTTGGACAGAGTTAAGGGACTCTCCAAAGGATGGTGAGGCACCCAGAAACCAGCACTAGCAGAAAGCTATTACTACCTAGAATTCGTTCCAAAGGGCAAGGAGAAGAAATAATGTCTCCAGAGCTCAGTGAGTGCTGGAACCATGCAGAAAGAGTATCCTGACAGGAGCTATAGTCCTAGAGGGATGCAGCCATTACCAGAGACTATGCCTAGAGCACTGATGGAGCAGGGAAGAAATACCCTGACCTCTCTCTTCCAGCCTTTCCAGTCTTCTGCCAGGCCAGTACCTCTCACAGGCCAAAGAGAACAGAGGCTAGCTGACCAGGAAACCAGGGAAATCTGTCATGATGATCAGCCTCAGGGGCAATGAGTAAACAAAACAGTTAGAGTTGGGGTTGGGGGGAGGATAGGGAGGCCTGACAAACAAAAAAGAACCGATTCATAGGCCATGGAAAAGATGGCTGAAAAATGAAAATGAAGAGACAGCTTTTGGAGAAATGGGAAGATTTATCAATCCTCATTTTTTTTTTTTTTTTTTTTTTTGGTGGTACGCGGGCCTCTCACTGCTGTGGCCTCTCCTGTTGTGGAGCACAGGCTACGGACTCGCAGGCTCAGCAGCCATGGCTCACGGGCCCAGCCGCTCCACGGCATGTGGGATCCTCCCGGACCGGGGCACAAACCCGTGTCTGCTGCATTGGCAGGTGGACTCTCAACCACTGCGCCACCAGGGAAGCCCCAATCCTCATGAGCAATATCCTTTTTACCATTCCAATTGGCTCCATTCCTAGTTTGGCTCTTCAAGTGCAAGAACTACTACAGTGACTATATATAGATACAAGTATCCTAGCAAAAGTATCCGCTAAAACAAATGCACTCCTATCAAAAAGACTCCTGGGCCATATCAAAAGGAGACTCACAAAGGAGTGGAGACCTTCCTTAAGCCATCTATTTATTCAATTACCAACTCAGCAAATATCTTTTGAGTATCGACTAAATGCCAGGGACTTCATTAGGCACTGAAAATGCAAAGATGAACAAGACATATGATTTCTTCCGTCCTTTGGTTGTATGATCTGTGGGAAAGTTGAAGCACAGTAAGCAAAGCATCTTCTGCAGATAGGTTTGGAGAGAAGACATACACCAGGTCATGAAGAGCCTTGGAGGTCATGGTTGGAAGAGGGTATTTTACTCTGATTTCCATGGGAAGCTATTGAAAGCGTGAGGCCATGACTTCTCACTGTACTTAGAATAAAATGATCCATTGAGGGTTCAAGACAATCCATCCATTCTTGCCATGTGAAGAGTGGACTGGTAGGAGCCATGTTTGGAAGCAGGAGTACCAGTTAGAAGATTTTTTTCAGGGTCCATGTAAAAGAGGTCAATGAATGAGCCAGGAAGCAAGTTGTAGAGATAGAAGTGCACAATTTCAAAGTACATTTTCAAGGCAGATTTGGTTTATCAGACTTGTTAAGATCAGGGCAGCCTCCAGCCTGGAAAAATCTGTATAAATCCATTTGTCTTAAGTGTTTGTCAGCTTGGTTTATGGATGGTCTCTAGGCTCAGTATTGCATCTTTGTGAATTCACTGAATGTATTAGTTTCCTAGGGCTGCTGTAACAAATTACTACAAACTTGGTGGCTTAAGACAACAGAAATTTATTCTCTACAGAGAATAAATTCTGGAGGCTGAAAGTGCTAAATCAAAGTGTCAGCAGTTTTGGTCCCTTCTGGAGGATCTGAGGGGAAGCCATGCCATGCCTTTCTCCTAGCAATCTTTGACTTTCTTTGACTTGGGACTTCTCTGGTGGTCCAATGGTTGAGAGTCCTTCTTCTAATGCAGGGGCCGCAGGTTTGATCCCTGGTCAGGGAACTAAGATCCCACATGCCACGGGTCAACTAAGCCTGCATGCTGTAGCTACTGAGCCCATGTGCCACAACTAAAGGCCCCTTGTGCCGCAACTGCTGAGCCCATGTGCTCTGGAGCCTGCGCACCACAACTAGAGAGAAGCCCGTGTGCCGCAACAAAAGATCCTGTGTGCCGCAATTAAGACCAGATGCAGGAAGGCGGAAGATGGCGGAAGAGTAAGACGCGGAGATCACCTTCCTCCCCACAGATACACCAGAAATACATCTACACGTGGAACAACTCCTACAGAACACCTACTGAAGGCTGGCAGAAGACCTCAGACCTCCCAAAAGGCAAGAAACCCCCCCACACGTACCTGGGTAGGGCAAAAGAGAAAAAAAAGAAAAAACAGAGACAAAAGAATAGGGATGGCACCTGCACCAGTGGGAGGGAGCTGTGAAGGAGGAAAAGTTTCCACACACTAGGAAGCCCCTTCGCGGGCGGAGACTGCGGGAGGCGGAGGGGGGAGCTTCGAAGCCGCGGAGGAGTGCACAGCAACGGGTGCGGAGGGCAAAGCGGGGAGATTCCCGCACAGAGGATCGGTGCCGACCGGCACTCACCAGCCCGAGAGGCTTGTCTGCTCACCCGCCGGGGCGGGCGGGGCTGCGAGCTGAGGCTCTGAGGCTCGGGTTTCGGTTTAGGACGGAGCTCAGGGAGAGGACTGGGGTTGGCGGCTTGAACATAGCCTGAAGGGGTTGGTGCACCACGGCTAGCCGGGAGGGAGTCCGGGGAAAAGTCTGCACCTGCCGAAGAGGCAGGAGACTTTTCCTTCCCTCTTTGTTTCCTGGGGCGTGAGGAGAGGGGTTTAAGAACGCTGCTTAAAGGAACTCCAGAGACGGGCACGAGCCGCGGCTGAAAGCGCGGAATCCAGAGGCGGGCGGGAGACGTTAAGGCTGCTGCTGCCGCCACCAAGGGGCCTGTGTGCGAGCACAGGTCACTCTCCACACCCCTCTTCCGCGGAGCCTGTGCAGCCCACCACTGCCAGGTTCCCGGGATCCAGGGACAACTTCCCCGGGAGAACGCACAGCGCGCCTCAGGCTGGTGCAAAGTCACGCCGGCCTTTGCCACCGCAGGCCCGCCCCGCACTCCGTGCCCCTCCCTCCCCACCCGCCTGAGTGCGCCAGAGCCCCCGAATCAGCGGCTCTTTTAACCCCATCCTGTCTGAGCAAAAAATAGACGCCCTCCAGCGACCTACACGCAGTGGCAGGGCCAAATCCAAAGCTGAGCCCTGGGAGCTGTGAGAACAAAGAAGAGAAAGGGAAATCTCTCCCAGCAGCCTCAGATGCAGCGGATTAAAGCTCCACAATCAACTTGATATACCCTGCATCTGTGGAATACCTGAAAAGACAACCAATCATCCCAAATTAAGGAAGTGGACTTTAGGAGCAAGATCTATGATTTTTTTCCCTATTCCTCTTTTTGTGAATGTGTATGTGTATGCTTCTGTGTGAGATCTTGTCTGTATAGTCTTGCTTCCACCATTTGTCCTAGGGTTATATCCGTCCATGGTTTTTTTTTTTAATTTTTTTTCTTAATAATTAATTTTAATAACCTTATTATACTTTACCTTCGTTCTTTCTTTCTTTCTTTCTTTCCTTCCTTCCTTCCCTCCTTTAGACAACGAATCATCCCAAATTGAGGATGTGGTCTCTGACAGCAAGATTTATGATTTTCCCCCATTTACCTCTTTTAGTGAGGGTGTATGTGTATGCTTCTGTGTAAGATTTTGTCTGTATAGCTTTGCTTCCAACATTTGTCCTAAGGTTCTACCCGTCCCTTTTTTTTTTCTAAATAAGAATTTTTTAATTCAATAACTTTATTATACTTTATTTTATTTTTACTGTATCTTCTTTCTTTCTGTCTTTTTTCCTTCTTTCCCTCCTTCCTTCCTTCCTCCCTCCCTCCCTCCTTTCTTTCCTTCTTGCCTTCTTTCCTTCTTTGCTTCTTTCTTTCTTTCTTCCTTCCTTCCTACCCTCCTTTCCTTCTTTCTTTCCTCATACTTCTACTAATTCCCTCTACTTTTTCTCCCTTTTATCCTGAGCCGTGTGGATGAAAAGCTCTTGGTGCTCCAGCCAGGAGGCAGGGCTCTGCCTCTGAGGTAGGAGAGCCAACTTCAGGACACTGGTCCACAAGAGACCTCCCAGCTCCACATAATATCAAACGGCGAAAATCTCCCAGAGACCTCCATCTTAACACCAGCACCCAGCTTCACTCAACGACCAGCAAGCCACAGTGCTGGAAAACCTATGCCAAACAACTAGCAAAACAGGAACACAACCCCACCCATTAGCAGAGAGGCTGCCTAAAGTCATAATAAGGCCACAGACACCCCAAAACACACCACCAGACGTGAACCTGTCCACTAGAGAGACAAGATCCAGCCTCATCCACCACAACACAGGCACTAGTCCCCTCCACCAGGAAGCCTACACAACCCACTGAACCAACCTTAGCCACTGGAGACAGACATCAAAAACAGGAGGAACTACGAACCTGCAGCCTGCAAAAAGGAGACCCCAAACACAGTAAGACAAGCAAAATGAGAAGACAGAAAAACACACAGCAGATAAAGGAGCAAGATAAAAATGCACCAGACCTCACAAATGAAGAGGAAATAGGCAGTCTACCTGAAAAAGAATTCAGAATAATGATAGTAAGGTTGATCCGAAATCTTGGAGATAGAATGGACAATAGAATGGACAAAATGCAAGAATCAGTTAACAAGGACCTAGAAGAACTAAAGATGAAACAAGCAACGATGAACAACACAATAAATGAAATTAAAAGTACTCTAGATGGGATAAATAGCAGAATAACTGAGGCAGAAGAACGGATAAGTGACCTGGAAGATAAAATAGTGGAAATAACTACTGCAGAGCAGAATAAAGAAAAAAGAATGAAAAGAACGGAGGATAGTCTCAGAGACCTCTGGGACAACATTAAATGCACCAACATTCGAATTATAGGTGTTCCAGAAGAAGAAGAGAAAAAGAAAGGGACTGAGAAAATATTTGAAGAGATTATAGTTGAAAACTTCCCTAATATGGGAAAGGAAATAGTTAATCAAGTCCAGGAAGCACAGAGAGTCCCATACAGGATAAATACAAGGAGAAATACGCCAAGACACATATTAATCAAACTGTCAAAAATTAAATACAAAGAAAGCATATTAAAAGCAGCAAGGGAAAAACAACAAATAACACATAAGGGAATCCCCATAAGGTTAACAGCTGATCTCTCAGCAGAAACCCTACAAGCCAGAAGGGAGTGGCAGGACATACTGAAAGTGATGAAGGAGAAAAACATGCAGCCAAGACTACTCTACCCAGCAAGGATCTCATTCAGATTTGATGGAGAAATTAAAACCTTTACAGACAAGCAAAAGCTGAGAGAGTTCAGCACCACCAAACCAGCTTTACAACAAATGCTAAAGGATCTTCTCTAGGCAAGAAACACAAGAGAAGGAAAAGACCTATAATAACAAACCCAAAACAATTTAGAAAATGGGAATAGGAACATACATATCGATAATTACCTTAGATGTAAATGGACTAAATGTTCCCACCAAAAGACACAGATTAGCTGAATGGATACAAAAACAAGACCCTTATATATGCTGTCTACAAGAGACCCACTTCAGACCTAGAGACACATACAGACTGAAAGTAAGGGGATGGAAAAAGATATTCCATGCAAATGGAAACCAAAAGAAAGCTGGAGTAGCAATTCTCATATCAGACAAAATAGACTTTAAAATAAGGACTATTAAAAGAGACAAAGAAGGACACTACATAATGATCAAGGGATCGATGCAAGAAGAAGATATAACAATTGTAAATATTTATGCACCCAACATAGGAGCACCTCAATACATAAGGCAAATACTGACAGCCATAAAAGGGGAAATCGACAGTAACACATTCATAGTAGGGGACTTAAACACCCCACTTTCACCCATGGACAGATCATCCAAAATGAAAATAAATAAGGAAACACAAGCTTTAAATGATACATTAAACAAGATGGACTTAATTGATATTTATAGGACACTCCATCCAAAAACAACAGAATACACATTTTTCTCAAGTACTCATGGAACATTCTCCAGGATAGATCATATCTTGGGTCACAAATCAAGCCTTGGTAAATTTAAGAAAATTGAAATTGTATCAAGTATCTTTTCTGACCACAACGCCATGAGACTAGATATCAATTACAGGAAAAGATCTGTAAAAAATACAAACACATGGAGGCTAAACAATACACTACTTAATAATGAAGTGATCACTGAAGAAATCAAAGAGGAAATCAAAAAATACCTAGAAACAAATGACAATGGAGACACAACGACCCAAAACCTGTGGGATGCAGCAAAAGCAGTTCTAAGGGGGAAGTTTATAGCGATAGAAGCCCACCTTAAGAAGCAGGAAACATCTCGAATAAACAACCTAACCTTGCACCTCAAGCAATTAGAGAAAGAAGAACAAAAAAACCCCAAAGCTAGCAGAAGGAAAGAAATCATAAAAATCAGATCAGAAATAAATGAAAAAGAAATGAAGGAAACAATAGCAAAGATCAATAAAACTAAAAGCTGGTTCTTTGAGAAGATAAACAAAATAGATAAACCACTAGCCAGACTCATCAAGAAAAAAAGGGAGAAGACTCAAATCAATAGAATTAGAAATGAAAAAGGAGAGGTAACAACTGACACTGCAGAAATAAAAAGATCATGAGAGATTACTACAAGCAACTCTATGCCAATAAAATGGACAATCTGGAAGAAATGGACAAATTCTTAGAAATGCACTACCTGCAAAGACTGAATCAGGAAGAAATAGAAAATATGAACAGACCAATCACAAGCACTGAAATTGAAACTGTGATTAAAAATCTTCCAACAAAGAAAAGCCCAGGACCAGATGGCTTCACAGGCGAATTCTATCAAACATTTAGAGAAGAGCTAACACCTATCCTTCTCAAACTCTTCCAAAATATAGCAGAGGGAGGAACACTCCCAAACTCCTTCTACGAGGCCACCATCACCTTGATACCAAAACCAGACAAGGATGTCACAAAGAAAGAAAACTACAGGCCAATATCACTGATGAACATAGATGCAAAAATCCTCAACAAAATACTAGCAAACAGAATCCAACAGCACATTAAAAGGATCATACACCATGATCAAGTGGGGTTTATTCCAGGAATGCAAGGATTCTTCAATATACGCAAATCTATCAATGTGATAAACCATATTAACAAATTGAAGGAGAAAAACCATATGATCATCTCAATAGATGCAGAGAAAGCTTTTGACAAAATTCAACACCCATTTATGATAAAAACCCTGCAGAAAGCAGGCATAGAGGGAACTTTCCTCAACATAATAAAGGCCATATATGACAAGCCCACAGCCAACATCATCCTCAATGGTGAAAAACTGAAAGCATTTCCACTAAGATCAGGAACAAGACAAGGTTGCCCACTCTCACCACTCTTATTCAACATAGTTTTGGAAGTTTTAGCCACAGCAATCAGAGAAGAAAAGGAAATAAAAGGAATCCAAATCGGAAAAGAAGAAGTAAAGCTGTCACTGTTTGCAGATGACATGATCCTATACATAGAGAACCCTAAAGATGCTACCAGAAAACTACTAGAGCTAATCAATGAATTTGGTAAAGTGGCAGGATACAAAATTAATGCGCAGAAATCTCTGGCATTCCTATATACTAATGATGAAAAATCTGAAAGTGAAATCAAGAAAACACTCCCATTTACCATTGCAACAAAAAGAATAAAATATCTAGGAATAAACCTACCTAAGGAGACAAAAGACCTGTATGCAGAAAATTATAAGACACTGATGAAAGAAATTAAAGATGATACAAATAGATGGAGAGATATACCATGTTCTTGGATTGGAAGAATCAACATTGTGAAAATGACTCTACTACCCAAAGCAATCTATAGATTCAATGCAATCCCTATCAAACTACCACTGGCATTTTTCACAGAACTAGAACAAAAAAATTTGCAATTTGTACGGAAACACAAAAGACCCCAAATAGCCAAAGCAATCTTGAGAATGAAAGAAGGAACTGGAGGAATCAGGCTCCTGACTTCAGACTATACTACAAAGCTACAGTTATCAAGACGGTATGGTACTGGCACAAAAACAGAAAGATAGATCAATGGAACAGGATAGAAAGCCCAGAGATAAACCCATGCACATATGGACACCTTATCTTTGATAAAGGAGGCAGGAATGTACAGTGGAGAAAGGACAGCCTCTTCAATAAGTGGTGCTGGGAAAACTGGACAAGTACATGTAAAAGTATGAGATTAGATCACTCCCTAACACCATACACAAAAATAAGCTCAAAATGGATTAAAGACCTAAATGTAAGGCCAGAAACTCTCAAACTCTTAGAGGAAAACATAGGCAGAACACTCTATGACATAAATCACAGCAAGATCCTTTCTGACCCACCTCCTAGAGTAATGGAAATAAAAACAAAAATAAACAAATGGGACCTAATGAAACTTCAAAGCTTTTGCACAGCAAAGGAAACCATAAACAAGGCCAAAAGACAACCGTCAGAATGGGAGAAAATATTTGCAAATGAAGCAACCGACAAAGGATTAATCTCCAAAATTTACAAGCAGCTCATGCAGCTCAATAACAAGAAAACAAACAACCCAATCCAAAAATGGGCAGAAGACCTAAATAGACATTACTCCAAAGAAGATATACAGACGGCCAACAAACACATGAAAGAATGCTCAACATCATTAATCATTAGAGAAATGCAAATCAAAACTACAATGAGATATCATCTCACACCAGTCAGAATGGCCATCATCAAAGAATCTAGAAACAATAAATGCTGGAGAGGGTGTGGAGAAAAGGGAACACTCTTGCACTACTGGTGGGAATGTGAATTGGTTCAGCCACTATGGAGAACAGTATGGAGGTTCCTTAAAAAACTACAAATAGAACTACCATATGACCCAGCAATCCCAGTACTGGGCATATACCCCGAGAAAACCAAAATTCAAAAAGAGTCATGTACCAAAATGTTCATTGCAGCTCTATTTACAATAGCCCAGAGATGGAAACAACCTAAGTGCCCATCATCGGATGAATACATGGATATATGAATATACAATGGAATATTACTCAGCCATAAAAAGAAACGAAATTGAGCTATTTGTAATGAGGTGGATAGACCTAGAGTCTGTCATACAGAGTGAAATAAGTCAGAAAGAAAAAGACAAATACCGTATGCTAACACATATATATGGAATTTAAGAAAAAAAATGTCATGAAGAACTTAGGGGTAAAGCAGGAATAAAGACACAGACCTCCTAGAGAACGGACTTGAGGTTATGGGGAGGGGGAAGGGTGAGCTGTGACAGGGCGAGAGAGAGTCATGGGCATATACACACTAACAAACGTAGTAAGGTAGGTAGCTAGTGGGAAGCAGTCGCATGGCACAGGGATATTGGCTCGGTGCTTTGTGACAGCCTGGAGGGGTGGGATAGGGAGAGTGGGAGGGAGGGAGACGCAAGAGGGAAGACATGGGAACATATGTTTATGTATGACTGATTCACTTTGTTATAAAGCAGAAACTAACACACCATTGTAAAGCAATTATACCCCAATAAAGATGTTAAAAATAAAAAGACCAGATGCAGCCAAATAAATTAATTAATTAATTAAAAAATAAAAATTAAATGCATTACTCTAATCTCTGCCTCTCTTCACATGGCTTTCTTCCCTGTGTGTCTCTGTGTCTCAAATCTCCCTTTCTTTTCTCTTATAAGGACATTAATCATTGGATCTAGGACCCACTCTAAATCCAGGATGATCTCTTCTTCAGGTCTTTAACTTAATTACACCTGCAAAGACCCTATTTCCAGATAAGGTTACATTCACAGACATCAGAGTTTAGGGCTTAGACACACATCTTTGGGGCGGACTCAATTCCATCACTGCCCTGAGCTTTTTGCTTTCTTGTGTGAATGTGACAATTATATCAAATCAAATCAAATCATATTAAATAATGCTACTGGGTATAATTTATAACCCAAAGTACTATCCAAATGATTATTAATATATTAAAAATTATTTTATTTGAAGGGCAGATTTAACAGTCAACATATTATTCAACCATATGCTTTTTCACAAAGTAATTTTAATAACAACAACAACAATAAAAGGAGCTATCACACTTAAATTTATCTAATGTATAATATTAGCATGTTTCTATAAATGCATATGCATCTATATCAATAAATGAGAGAGATGGAAAGATGAGAGGAAAACAATAATAAGAAAACATGAGAGAGGGAGGGAAGGGAGGAAGGAAAAGAGGGAGAAAGAGGAATGAAGGGAGGGAAATCCCTTTATATATTACATACCATTTTCCTTCTCTGGTCAAAGGAAACTCAGACTTTCATGGCCTAAAGAAAGGAAGACCGTAGGCATGTAAAATGTAAAAAGAAACAAGAAGCTAATTCTATGAAACACTGAGCTCAGGACTTTAATGACATTATTGCATGAAATACGCCTCACAACCCAGTGATGTTGACACCACTTTCCTCCTCATTTTACATCTGAGGTTTACAGAGATTATATAACTTGCCCAGGGTCATGGGGTTGCCAAGAAAGTGGCAGACCGGGGATATGAACCCAGGTTTGCCTGACAGTTGATCCATAGTGCTCGAAACCACAGTACCATATCACAGTGTTTCATTCCTATGGGTTACTTAAACACTTTCATTCATCCAACAAGCATTTATTGGATACCTGTTACAGGGGCAAGAAACAAAGATGAACAATGCAGAATAGGTCCCTGTTTTCTTGGGGCTTACATTCCAGTGGGGGAAATAGGCAATAAGTCAATTAGTACACAAAGTCATTCTCAATGATACTATGGAATCATTGAAACTGGGTACTGTGATAAAGCACAATTGGAAAGGGGGAGCCCACTTTTGACAACAGGTTGAAGAAAGCCCCTTAGGAAAGTGACCTTTGCGTATAGACCTGAATAAAACAGCGGGTGTGTGTGTGTGTGTGTGTGTGTGTGTGTGTGGAAATCCCATGAAGATATAGGGGAAGAATATTCCAGGGAGAAGGAAGAGCAAGTGTAAAGAATCTGAGGCAAGAGTGTACTAGAAACGCCTGACAATAAGTCCAATGAGTCCAGGAGAAAGGAACCATGAAGACATGAGGGTGATGAGGAAGGCTGGGCTGGGGTGTATAGTTCCTGTAGATGAAGCAACGATAAGGGAGAGAAGTGGCTTTATTCTAAGTGCAATCCAAAGACCTTAGAGGACTTTAGGAAGGGGAGTGACGGGATCTGCTGATAATTTTTAAAGATTGCTCTGACGCTATTGTAGGGGACCAACTCTAAAGTAGATAGATTCAAAGAGACCAGTCACAAGGCTGTTGTTTTCTCCCCGGAGCGAGGTGTTGGCAGTAAGTTGGTGGTAATAGACAGGGAGAGAAGTCAACCGATATGAGTACATATTCTTGATGGACTTAGATGTGATTAGTAAGGGAAAGAGAGGAATCAAAAATGATGACTTGCTTTCGGCTTGATTAACTGTGCACTTTCTTCACATCAAGGAAGTGAGACTTACAATGACTGGCCTCTGCTGTCATATCTGAGTGTGCCGCACCTCTCCATTTCTAACCTTCACAGTTCTAAACCCATCCTTCTCCTGCCTCCCCTCCCCTTCCTCATAAACCTCACATCTCCAAAACTGCCCCTCCCTAACACACACACACACACACACACACACACACACACACTCACACACTGTCCATGCATGACCATTTCTTACTCCCTTTTTCTGGGATATCTCCCTCAGTGATTTAGGCTCACAAAGATTCCTCCTTTACATTAGAATATTAGCTTTGGAAAGACCTTAGAGACTTCCATCTCTGATCACCTCATTTCACAGAAGGGGAAACTGAGAAGAACCCAGAGAGAGCAATTTGCCTATCCAAGGTCACATAGCTAGTTAGTGGCAAAGCCAGGAATAGAGAATAAAAGTCTCTTGATACCCAATCAAATTCTCTTTCTTATAATCCAGCTGCCTTCTAAAATTCCTTTCCCTGTATAGTCCCTCTTATTCAACAGGCATTTTAAGACAAAGTGTTTGGTTCTCTCATTTGTCTGCTCTATACCTTCTTTGCCTCCCTAGATAAGGACAGAGACTGTGTCATCATTTGGCATTACACACAGTGCTGCCTCTATTACTCAAGGCTATTCAATACACTTAGGGGGTGGCTGATTGATTATACTGTAGTTCCATATTTGCATACATAACCTCTCATGTTTTTAAGTCTACAATCTAAATTTCCATGGCAGGCAGCTACATCCAGTTCTGGTCTGCTCTAGGGAAAAAGTAAAATCTTGCTCATTTTATATCTTTATTATTATCAAATGGTGTTAATATATCTGATCAACCTAGCACAAAGGAAATTGCAGTCACTGTATTCTTTTATTTCTATTGCCATCTCTGCATAAACTGGGCTAAACTAAGGTCCTAGATTCTGTCTACTTGTTACTAAATCCTGGACATCTCATTAGTGATCGATGGCCTAATCCTTTTAATATGCCTTCCAAGAAGACTCTCTTATTACCCACGCTCCTTCAGGAAGGAGCTAGGGATGTAGGAGGGGAGCGGAGGGGAGAATCTGCTAAATTCTCAGAAATTACATTTTGGGTTTAGAAACAACTAAGTCTTGGCTATGCAGAAATGTGTTCACCAGCATTTTCAGAACACAACCAGAATCTGTCCTCTATCCACTCTCATTGACGTTAAAAGCTTGTTCTTTTCACCTGTTTCATCTGAAAGCTGTACTGACTTTTGCTTTGTCCATAGATGCTGCCCCTGAGTGTCTAAGTGGAACCAAAAGAAAAAACACGGCTCACCAGACTTGTCCGGGTTCAACTCTGATTGCCAGCCTAATTCCAGATAACCTATGGCTCCCTTCGAAACCAAGACCTTAGGGCCATCTCTAATTTGTTTTTGTTGTTCTCTCCCATATTGTCTGGATAATTCTGGTCTCTAAATAGCCTATAACAAATGATGATTCACACACATACACACTTCATGCCATGGATATTTTCAGAATTAGTATTTTAACTTTCTAGTCACATTAATAATGAGGTCCATAAGGCTATACAGCTTAGGGGTTGAGATATCTACTTCGGAGTCAGGCAGACTGGAGCAAAGCCTTGTTTTTCTATTTATCTGTATGACAAAAACTTTAACTTTCCAAGCCTTAGTTTCCTCTTCCATTATTTAGGGATTAAAAACATCTCCAAATAGGGTTTTGCGGGAATGCTGGGATTTAAGGCACACGAAACTTTGAGCACAGTGTCTGGCATAGAATGACCCTCTCAGTAATTACAAGCTGCTCTTAGCATTACTGGTGTTACTGTTATAAAACAACAAAATGTTCCTAGAAGTTTTAATAGTGCTGGACAAAGTCAGAACAAGGGTTCTTTCAGTGACTTTCTAATTTAGATGAGGAAACAAAAGAACCTCTGGGAAAAGTTGGAAACTGTGTGGCTGCTCCCCCAGCCCCCTATCCCCACCCTGTGGGTGGCATGAACGATTGAAAAGGCTAATTGAGCAGCAACCCCAGATAACTTCAGGGATGATAAGTTTCATGAGCATTATCTGGAAACTTTATCTTGCCAACAAAAATAAGCAGGGTCTCCTACAAAAAGAATCTAAAATCTGTTCACTAAGCAGTGTTTTGAACAGCAAATACAGATGGACAGTAATATTTACGGTCAATTTACCAGAATCAGGTATCAGATGACCTCTGACACTAGCCCTCGCTTACTAAAGAGCTAATTAGCTGTAAAAATGAGGTGACAAGTCAATTGTATCAGCACAAAGGATGAATTTGTCATGTGGGATTTCGCTGGTAGTAAGGCCTGCCATTACAGCTTCTGGGTGGCTACTTGGCCTACAAAAAAGCTAACTTTCCCTTAGGGGAAAAAGGAGGTAGTGTAAAGGAGTGCAAAGGAGGCTGCAGAGTGCTCACATCAGAATCACGGTGTGACACAAACAGTAACCTCAGGAGCCCAGAGATATGGGGCCTCCACATCTGGAAGGTGAGAGAACACCTAGCTCCTCAGGACTGTTATTCAGTAACTACCAGAAATACTAGCTTGAGCACTAATAAAAATGCTATTACTCACTATGTTTTCCCCTCTGCTTTGGCCAGCAGAACTAAATTTTGCTTTCTACAATGCAGTTTTTTCCCTGCTTGAGATGTTGGAAAACTAGAGAATTTAAAAGAAGGAAGAAAAATCACCTATAACTCCTCCATAAACTCCTAAATAATCAGTGTTAACATTTTGGTGTGGCTCTTTCTCCCAGTGCTTTAGCAAACAAAATTGGAATCAAATTGCATATACAGTTTATGGTCTTTCTTAACTTCATATTATATCAAAAAAGTATGTTTTATGTTATCAACTATTTTCAGTAATATTATTTAAATCATTGAATGATATATCATATGGGAATATCATAATGTATTTAATTCATGTGTTTCCAAGTTCCACAGCTTTCAAAAGTCACTCTTTCTAAGATGCTGAAATAACATTGTCTAATTCCCCAAACTGCCATGCAGAATATTCAGATTTTCTTACTCACTACATCTGAGAATTCCCCAAAATGCCTACCTGTTCTTGAAAATGTTCTGTTTGTTGTCACAGCCTATGCCTCCTTTCTTAACTGGCTCCTAACCACTACTCTCTGTTCTGGCACAGACCATCCCTCAAAGACACTTGGGCCCATATCCCCTTGGAGTAGCATAGCCATCATCAACTAGGCTTAGAGGAGAGGATCGAGGCTGGGTGGAGAAGACATGCTCCTTCATTCCTCTGTCCACACAGTGAACACCTCTCCCCCTTTAAGTTCTTAAAGTCTAGATAAAATCAGGATGTAATATTACAGAGTTTTAATGAAAGCTTATGTTTAACATGTGTTCAGTACAGAATGATTTACTACCAGGTGGGTTCTTCCAGGATTCTCCACATGGAAGGGGCCACCAACAGAAATTTCTATGCATCTCCATCCCCAGAGTCCCACCTCCTCATCTAACTTCAGAGAAAGAGTAATATCTTCCCTCTCCAACTCCAAGACATCTTAGTCTTTCTTCCCAGAATGACTAAAACCCATGTTTTTCTGAGAAAATGCCTATCTTCACTCAGAGGATTTGGCCTGGTATTCACGGCCCAAGCAAGTTGATCACAAGGGTTGACCATGTATTTCCCAAAGTCAGGAGTATGTGTGTTAGGTAGCACTGTGCCAAAATCAGGCAAACTATTTCATATTTTTCTCCAGAAGAAGTCAAAGACAAGTCTCTCCTGGTTTGGTCTGGTCTCACTATGTCTTGATAACAAATATTTAGAAAAAAATACACATATCCCATCTCAAGATCTGCAAAAGTTTTGAAGAACCAACCAAATGAAGTTTACACTAGAGTAAAAAGTATTTCTATTAATTTGAAAAATCACTATCAATTAAAGATCCTCCAATTTACAGAGCTAGGATATTTTACCATTCAGTCTAAAGAATCTGCATTCAAGCTCATGGTGACTCCACAGCATTTTTCCAAGGACAATTGAGAAATGCTCTACCTACATGTGATGCCTCTACTTCTAAATGAAAACTATTAGCAATAATTGAGTGATAATTCAGCATCAAAAACACTGAAAAACCTTGAGTCACCTCAAAAAGCCACTAAAAGTACACTGTTGCTGCACATTGAATTGTGTCCCTCAGAAACGTATGCATAAGTCTAAACTCTGATACCTGTAAATGTGACCATATTTGGAAATAGGGTCCTTGCAGATGTAATTAAGATACGGTCATAGATTAGAATGGTCCCTAATCCATGACTGGTCCTTATAAAAAAGACGAATATTGAGACACAGTCACATAGGGGAGAATGCCATGTGAAAACGGAGGCAGAGATTGTAGGGATGCATCTACAAACCAGGGAACTCTGAGGATTACTAGAAGATTGGATAGAGACATGTAATCGATTCTCCCTCAGAACCTCCAAAGGGCATTGATCTTGCCAACACTTGGATTTTGGATTTATAGACTCCAGAACTGTGAAAGAGTAAATTTCTACTGTTTTAAGCCACTCATTTTGTGATGACTTGGTATGGCAACCCTAGAAATTTAGTACAACTCATATACTTATTTAACCCAGTATTTCTCAACAGGGACAATTTTGCCCCCCAGGAAACATTTGGCAGTGTCTAGAGAAGTTTCTGTTATGACTGGGGGTGATGCTGCTGGCATCCAGAGGGGAAAAGCCAGGGATGCTACTAATACATAGGACAGATCCCATAAGAAAGAATTACCCAACACAAAAGATCAACAGTGCCAATGTTGAGAAACCCTTGTTTAACTTATTCCTTATTTGGGGATATTCAGTGTTTTTACCATTTTTTTTTTGCTGCCATAAATAATGCTGCAATGACCAATGTAGTACACAATTACTGGTCAACCAGTGATAGCAATTACCTGTAATTTAATTTCTTAGAGAACTATGTGTTCTCTTTTTCTTATTTTAAAGGTCATTTTGCCATTTCCTGTCATCCTATTTGAATACTTTTTTTGAAACAGAGTCTATAAACAGTAAGTACATGAATGAATGAAAAATCACAAACATTTCAAAGGTGTTGGAGAGGCCTCAGTGCCTCCTAGGATTAACCTTTGATCTGTTATATATTCCACCATATTTGCTCCATCCTCAAACAACACAAGGAGGCCTTAGGAAGAAAGTATTTTCATCATAACAGCTGATATAAACAACATGCTATTACTCTTAGTGTTTTTTTAAAAAAATATGTAAGTGTAACAGTTTCATATTTAAAAAATGGAAAAGTTTATTTTTTTCATGAGAAATAAATTGATACAGCCACGAGGCAGTCTTTTCTACTAGAAGATACTAGCACTGCTCATTTTTAAAATGTGAGAGGTGATTACATTGAGGTCTGAGCCTCAGTGCCCATGACCTTACCTGCCTTTTTCTATTAGCTCCCATGAAAATGCTGCTGCTCAGGTGGGGTCGTAGTCTTCTGAGAGGTTATTAGCCTGCACAAACGTTAAGAATCAACTGTAAATCTTTATTTGGCCTTTGACTGGCCAGTATTTTCTCTTTTCAAGCACAGCATATGTCTTTTACCACATTCAGTCAACAGGTTAACAGTTTTACTTGTTGGGAGACAATCTTCTATGAGTTTCTCATGCTTCACACCCTATGGACACAGGCCCTAACCTGGCTTTCATTCTACATTATCTTTTTATGGACGTTTGTATAGTGAAGAGCCTTGAGAGATACAGATATTGTCTCCATCCAGCACAAAGGACAAATGTACTAACTGCCCAGTATAATAAAAGTATTATAGGGCAAAGATTGGGCAATGTGCTTGCAGCCTATTATAAAAGACTTGAATTTGCTAAGCTTGGGGTTCTTAGGCTGTGACACAAACCCACTGTGTGAGCAGTGTGTAGCTTCCAAATGGCTCCTTGGAACTTGGGTGCCAAGAGGAACGAACAAGAACCTGAAGTTCATCCTACATTCTTGCTGTGAGTAATAAGGTCTTTTGTTTCCAATCCAGTAGTCTCGTATCTTCTCCTAACATCCATAAAACTATGACAGACTAACACATTAGCTTGTATGTAGGACAAAATCTCAGACACTTCATGTTTCTTGATGTTATCCTACATTTCAAAATCTATAGTTCAGTTTATGAGAATGCTCCCCTCAGCACAGCACCATTTTTATTTTCCTCCCCTTTCTTCTTCCCTACCCCAGTCCTGTTGAGTCAGTCAGGGGTAACTGAGAGTATAAGGCTGATGATTAGTTTCAGCTCCTGGATCTATGCAGTGTAGAAACTCTAGTTCAATCAAAATGCTACTGTTACCTCTTGCAGCCTTGGCCCCAGCTGGGACCTGGAATAAACCAAGCTCTCAGGAGGCATCTCAGAGGTTGCTCTTCCACGCTTCAGTGGAAATGTCAGTATACACTGCTGGGTTATGTGCCAGAGAATGTTACCTGAGACCTTGAACTGAAAAAAATCAATAGTCTACAGACATGGAGGATGAAAACTAAATGGCTAACTAAAAACTTAATAAAAACTATATGTACATACCTAACTTCTAGCAGAATAAAAAATAGAGGTAATTCAGAAACATAAGAGGGAGACTGAAAATTCTAAGCAAAAACAATTCTTTTTATCCTAATCCTTTCTTTATATTATTTAAAATAATTTATTTGATGGTTCAAAATTGGGATAAAGACTTTACATATCACATTACCTATCAGAATAATACACTCATCCCCAGACTTCCCTGGCGGGCCAATGGTTAAGACTCCACGCTTCCACTGCAGGGGGCGCGGTTTCGATCCCTGGTCAGGGAATTAAGATCCCACATGCTGCCTGGCATGGCCATAAAAAAAAGAATAATACAGTCATTCCTGAAATAAGGACAGTTGTAATTCAAGAGGCACAGGCAATCTAGAAACGCAAATAAAAATATGCTTGAGCCTCAGGAAAAAAAATACTCCAGTAATAAATTTCTCAAAGCTACCCACAACAGGTGAAAAGAGAGTCACTCACAGCACCAGCAATTTGTGACAAAGCACAATTATTTGTTTGACCACACATTCCAGGCACCATCTTGTTATTGTCACTGGATCTCCCCAAGAAGACACTATAGCTTGTGGCTAACAGTCATTCAGAGGAATTTGATAACTCCAGAATGCCAATGGGCCCCACTTAAATAACTTTGTATGAGCAAATCAACTAACATAATAGACATTGGTGGTAATTACTTCTATAACCAGAGAAGAATTTACTTCAAATAATTGTTCTCCACAGGTTTTCTTTAAGTAGCAGGAATCCAGTGTGCCTAAATGTTTTTGTTTACTATCCTTTAAACCCCAAGTTCACAGCCAGGGAATACAGGTAGCTGATTAAAAAGTTGAAACTGAAGTTGAAACACTTCTGAAATTATAATTATGAAAAAGTAATTACATTAAATTGATTCAGTGGTTTGGAAATATGCCAAATGTTTAAAAATGAATAATGCCTTTTACCTTCTCCCTCAATACCTGTTAGCCAAAATGACAAAGATATTAACAGAGATGTTATTACTACTCAAAAACCTGATATCACAGACTCACAGAGCTAACCGTAGGCTCGTTTATTAAAAGGGCTCATTTTACAATCTCAGATCCAGAAAGTTTAAGCAATTTGCCACCAAGTAACCAGACCTCCAGACCATTTTTCATAGCATTTATTCAGTTTTATTCAAATTACATAGTAAATAATGTATTTGCTGCAGAATACGTGGAAAATGCATAAAGGCACAAATAAAGAAAAAATTATGCATAATAATGCATGTACCTCAAAGTTAGCCACTATTAACATCCCAATAATTTTCCTATGCATTTTTTCTACAAAATTAGAACAATGCTTTTTTTTCTTTTATAGGAAGCATTAAAGATGTCTTCTTTAATTATTACACTAAATATTCTCTAAACAACATACGCTTGCTAATAATTTTTGTCTTGCAGAAACATGTTTGTTTTCTTTTTTTCTACTTAATTTCTTTTTTATTTTATTTATTTATTTTTTATACAGCAGCTTCTTATTAGTTATCTATTTTATACATATTAGTGTATATATGGCAATCCCAATCTTCCAATTCATCCCACCACCAACCCCCTGTCCCCGCTTTACCCCCTTGGTGTCTATACATCTGTGTCTCTATTTCTGCCTTACAAACCAGTTAATCTGTACCATTTTCCTAGATTCCACATATATGCGTTAATATATTTGTCTTTCTGACTTACTTCACTCTGTATGACAGTCTCTAGGTCCATCCACGTCTCTACAAATGACCCAGTTTCAATCCTTTTTATGGGTAATATTCTATTGTATATATGTACCACATCTTCTTTATCCATTCCTCTGTTGATGGACATTTAGGTTGCTTCCGTGTCCTGGCTATTGTAAATAGTGCTGCAATGAACATTGGGTGCATGTGACTTTTTGAATTATGGTTTTCTCTGAATATATGCCCAGAAGTGAGATTGCTGGGTCATATGATAATTCTATTTTTAGTTTTTTAAGGAACCTCCATACTATTCTCCATAGTGGCTGTAGCAATTTACATTCCCACCAACAGTGCAAGACAGTTCCCTTTTCTCCACACCCTCTCCAGCATTTGTTGTTTGTAGATTTTCTGATGATGCCCATTCTAACTGGTGTGAGGTGATACCTCATTGTAGTTTGGATTTGCATTTCTCTAATAATTAGGGATGTTGAGCATCTTTTCATGTGCCTTTTGGCCATCTTTATGTCTTCTTTGGAGAAATATCTATTTAGGTCTTCTGCCCATTTTTTTTTAAATAAATGTATCCATATTTTTATTTTTGGTTGCATTGGGTCTTTGTTGCCGCATGTTGGCTTTCTCTAGTTGTGGTGAGCAGGGACTACTCTTTGTTGCAGTGCGCAGTCTTCTCATTGTGGTGGCTTCTCTGGTTGCGGAGCACAGGCTCAAGGGGTGCAGGCTTCAGTAGCTGCACAACAATGGCGCAGTAGTTGTGGCTCGTGGGCTCTAGAGCACAAGCTCAGTAGTTGTGGCACATGGGCTTAGTTGCTCTGCAGCAGGTGGGATCTTCCCTGACCAGGGAAGATTCCCTGAGTCCCCTGCATTGGCAGGCAGATTCTTTTTTTTTTTTTGACATCTTTATTGGAGTATAATTACTTTACAATGGTGTGTTAGTTTCTGCTTTATAACAAAGTGAATCAGTTATACATATACATATGTCCCGATATCTCTTCCCTCTTGCATCTCCCTCCCTCCCACCATCCCTATTCCACCCCTCTAGGTGGTCACAAAGCACTGAGCTGATCTCCCTGTTCCATGTGGCTGCTTCCCACTAGCTATCTGTTTTACGTTTGGTAGTGTATATATGTCCATGCCACTCTCTCACTTTGTCCCAACTTACCCAATCCCCCTCCCCATATCCTCAAATCCATTCTCTAGTAGGTCTGTATCTTTATTCCCACCTTGCCCCTAGGTTCTTCAGGACCATGTTTTCCCTTAGATTCCATATATATCTGTTAGCATACGATATTTGTTTTTCTCTTTCTGACTTACTTCACTCTGTATGACAGACTCTAGGTCCATCCACCACACTGCAAAAAATTCAGTTTCATTCCTTTTTATGTCTGAGTAATATTCCATTGTATATATGTGCCACATCTTCTTTATCGTTTCATCTGTTGATGGACATTTAGGTTGTTTCCATGTCCTGGTTATTGTAACTAGAGCTGCAATGAACATTGTAGTACATGACTCTTTTTGAATTATGGTTTTCTCAGGGTACATGGCCAGTAGAGGGATTGCTGGGTCATATGGTAGTACTATTTTTAGTTTTTTAAGGAACCTCCATACTGTTCTCCATAGTGGCTGTATCAATTTACATTCCCACCAACAGTGTATGAGGGTTCCCTTTTCTCCACACCCTCTCCAGCATTTATTACTTGTAGATTTTTGATGATGGCCATTCTGACTGGTGTGAGATGATATCACATTATAGTTTTGATTTGCATTTCTCTAATGATTAATGATGTTGAGCATTCTTTCATGTGTTTGTTGGAAATCTTTGTATCTTCTTTGGAGAAATGTCTATTTAGGTCTTCTGCCCATTTTTGGATTGAGTTGCTTGTGCTTTTGATATTGAGTTGCATGAGCTGCTTGTAAATTTGGGAGATTAATCCTTTGTCAGTAGCTTCATTTGCAAATATTTTCTTCCAGTCTGAGGGCTGTCTCTTCGTTTTGATTATGGTTTCCTTTGCTTTGCAAAAGCTTTTAAGTTTCATTAGGTCCCATTTGTTTATTTTTGTTTTTATTTCCATTTCTCTAGGAGGTGGGTCAAAAAGGTTCTTGTTGTGATTTATGTAATAGAGTGTTCTGCCTATGTTTTCCTCTAAGAGTTTTATAGTGTCTGGCCTTAAATTTAGGTCTTTAATCCATTTTGAGTTTATTTTTGTGTATGGTGTTAGGGAGTGTTCTAATTTCATACTTTTACATGTACCTGTCCAGTTTTCCCAGCACCACGTATTGAAGAGGCTGTCCTTTCTCCACTGTATATTCCTGCCTCCTTTATCAAAGATAAGGTGAGCATATGTGTGTGAGTTTATCTATCTATTCTTTCTATCCTGTTCTATTGATCTATATTTCTGTTTTTGTGCCAGTACCATACTGTCTTGATTACTGTAGCTTTGTAGTATTGTCTGAAGTCAGGAGCCTGATTCCTCCAGCTCCATTTTTCGTTCTCAAGATTGCTTTGGCTATTTGGGGTCTTTTGTGGTTCCATACAAATTGTGGAATTTTTTGTTCTAGTTCTGAGAAAAGTGCCAGTGGTAGTTTGATAGGGTTTGCATTGAATCTGTAGATTGCTTTGGGTAGTAGAGTCATTTTCAAAATGTTGATTCTTCCAATCCAAGAACATGGTATATCTCTCCCTCTATTTGCATCATCTTTAATTTATTTCATCAGTGTCTTATAATTTTCTGCATACAGGTCTTTTGTCTCCTTAGGTAGGTTTATTCCTACATATTTTATTCTTTTTGTTGCAGTGGTAAATGGGAGCGTTTTCTTAATTTCACTTGCAGATATTTCATCACTAGTGCATAAGAACACCAGAGATTTCTGTTCATTAATTTTGTATCCTGCTACTTTACCAAATTCATTGATTACCTCTAGTAATTTTCTGGTAGCATCTTTAGGATTCTCTATGTATAGTATCATGTCATCTGCAAACAGCGACAGCTTTACTTCTTCTTTTCCGATTTGGATTCCTTTTATTTCTTTTTATTCTCTGAGTGCTCTGGCTAAAACTTCCAAAAGTATGTTGAATAATAGTCGTGAGAGTGGGAAACCTTGTCTTTTTCCTGATCTTAGTGGAAATGCTTTCAGTTTTTCACCATTGAGGACGATGTTGGCTATGGGTTTGTCATATATGGCCTTATTATGTTGAGGTAATTTCCCTCTATGCCTACTTTCTGCAGGGTTTTTATCATAAATGGATGTTGAATTTTGTCAAAAGCTTTCTCTGCATCTATTGAGATGATCATATGGTTTTTCTCCTTCAATTTATTAATATGGTGTATCACGTTGATTGATTTGCGTATATTGAAGAATCTTTGCATTCCTGGAGTAAACCCCACTTGATCATGGTGTATGATCCTTTTAATGTGCTGTTGGATTCTTTTCCTAGTATTTTGTTGAGGATTTTTTCATCTATGTTCATCAGTGATATTGGCCTGTAGTTTTCTTTCTTTGTGACATCTTTGTCTGGTTTTGGTATCAGGATGATGGTGGCCTCGTAGAATGAGTTTGGGAGTGTTCCTCCCTCTGCTATATTTTGGAAGAGTTTGAGAAGGATAGGTGTTAGCTCTTCTCTAAAAGTTTGATAGAATTCAGCTGTGAAGCCATCTGGTCCTGGACTTTTGTTTGTTGGAAGATTTTCTTTTTTTTTTTTTTTTTTTTTTTTTGCGGTACGCAGGCCTCTCACTGCTGTGGTCTTTCCCTTTGCAGAGCACAGGCTCCGGACACACAGGCTCAGTGGCCATGGCTCACAGACCCAGCTGCTCTGCAGCATGGGGGATCTTCCCAGACTGGGGCACGAAGCTGTGTCCCCTGCCTCGGCAGGCGGACTCTCAACCACTGCGCCACCAGGGAAGCCCTGTTGGAAGATTTTTAATCACAGTTTCTATTTCATTACTTGTGATTGGTCTATTCATATTTTCCATTTCTTCCTGGTTCAGTCTTGGAAGGTTATAACTTTCAAAGAATGTGTCCATTTCTTCCAGGTTGTCCATTTTATTGGCATAGAGTTGCTTGTAATCTTTTAGGATGCTTTGTATTTCTGCAGCATATGTTGTAACTTCTTTTTCACTTCTAATTTTATTGCTTTGAGTCTCTCCCTCTTTTTCTTGATGAGTCTAGCTAAAACAAAGGTTTATCAATTTTGTTTATCTTCTCAAAGAACCAGCCTTTAGTGTTATTGAACTTTGCTATTTTTTTCTTTGTTTCTATTTCATTTATTTCTGATCTGATCTTTATGATTTCTTCCCTTCTATTAACTTTGGGTTTTGTTTTTCTTCTTTGTCTAGTTATTTTCAGTATAGGTTTAGATTGTTTGAAATTTTTCTTGTTTTTTGAGGTAGGATTTTACTGCTATAAACTTCCCTCTTAGAACTGCTTTTGCTACATCCCATAGGTTTTGGATTGTCGTGTTTTCATTGTCATTTTTCTCTAGGTATTTTTTTATTTCCTCTTTGATTTCTTCAGTGATCTCTTGGTTATTTAGTAATGTATTGTTTAGCCTCCATGTGTTTGTGTTTTTTCCCTGTAACTGATTTCAAATCTCATAGCATTGTGGTTGGAAAAGATGCTTGATATGATTTCAGTTTTCTTAAATTTACCAAGGCTTGATTTGTGACCCAAGATGTGATCTAAACTGGAGAATGTTCCATGAGCACTTGAGAAGAAAGTGTAATCTGCTGTTTTTGGATGGAATGTCCTATAAATATCAATTAAATCTATCTGGTCTATTGTGTCATTTAAAGCTTGTGTTTCCTTATTTATTTTCTGTCTGGGTTATCTCTCCATTGCTGTAAGTGAGGTGTTAAAGTTCCCCAGTATTATTGTGTTACTGTCAATTTCCTCTTTTATAGCTTTTATAATTTGCCTTATGTATTGAGGTTCTCCTATATTGGATGCAAATATATTTATAATTGTTATATCTTTTTGGATTGATTCCTTGATCATTATGTAGTATCCTTCCTTGTCTCTTGTAACATTCTTTATTTTAAAGTCTATTTTATCTGATATGAGTATTGCTACTCCAGCTTTCTTTTGATTTCCATTTGCATGGAATGTCTTTTTTCCATCCCCTCACTTTCAGCCTGTATGTGTCCCTAGGTCTGAAGTGGGTCTCTTCTAGACAGCATATATACAGGTCTTGTTTTGGTATCTATTCAGCCAGCCTCTGTCTTTTGGTTGGAGCATTTATTCCATTCACATTTAAGGTAATTATCTGTATGTATGTTCCTATTACTATATTCTTAACTGTTTTGGGTTTGTTTTTGTAGGTCTTTTTCTTCTCTTGTGTTTCCCACTTAAAGAAATTCCTTTAGAATTTGTTGTAGAGTTGGTTTGGTGGTGCTGAATTCTCTTAGCTTTTGTTTGTCTGTAAAGCTTTTGATTTCTCCATGGAATCTGAATGAGATCTTTGCCACGTAGAGTAATCTTGGTTGTAGAGTCTTTCCTTTCATCACTTTAAATATATCATTCCATTCCCTTCTGGCTTTAGAGTTTCTGCTGAGAAATCGGCTGTTAACCTTATGGGAGTTCCCTTGTACATTATTTGTCATTTTTTCCTTGTTGCTTTTAATAATTTTTCTTTGTCTTAATTTTTGTCAATTTGATTACTATGTGTCTCGGCATGTTTCTCCTTGGGTTTATCCTGCTGGAGACTCTCTGTGCTTCCTGGACTTGATTGACTACTTCCTTTCCCACGTTAGGGAAGTTTTCGACTATAATCTCTTCAAATATTTTCTGGGGTCCTTTCTCTCTCTCTTCTCCTTCTGGGACCCCTGTAATGTGAATATTGGTGGGTGTAATGTTTTCCCAGAAGTCTCTTAAGCTGTTTTCATTTCTTTACATTCTTTTTTCTTTATTCCTTTCTGTGGCAGTGATTTCCACCATTCTGTCTTCCAGGTCACTTATCTGTTCTTCTGCCTCAGTTTTTCGGCTCTTGATTCCTTCTAGTGTATTTTCCTTTCTGTTATTGTATTGTTCATCTCTGTTTGTTTGTTCTTTAATTCTTCTCATCTTTGTTAAACATTTCTTGCATCTTCCTGATCTTTGCCTCCAGTCTTTTTCCAAGGTCCTGAATCATCTTCACTACCATTATTCTGTATTGTTTTTCTGGAAGGTTGCCTATCTCTACTTCATCTAGTTGATTTTCTGGGGTTTTATTTTGTTCCTTCATCTGGTACTTAGTCCTCTTCTTTTTCATTTTGTTTATCTTTCTGTGAATATCGTTTCTGTTCCACAGGCTGCAGGATTATAGCTCTTCTTGCTTCTGCTGTCTGCCCTCTGGTGGATGAGGCTATCTCAGAATCATGCTTTAGATATTATTTTGTAACCTGTTTTTGCTTTCACATAGGAATATACTCTGAACTTTTCCATGGCATTGAACATTATTTTACACTATCATTCTTAAAAACTACATAGTATTTCAGAATATGAATATGCAATCAATTATTTAATTTTCATCTACTGTAGGACTAATTATTTTCAATATTTTATTATTAAAAACACTGTGCTCAAGAGAAATAAATCTCTGTGCTTGTTTCTATTTCCTTGAAATACATTATTAAAAGTGAAATTGCTGGTTTAAGTGGTAAAACACCTTTAAACCACCAAGTCCCCTCCCCCCAAAATTTGCCTCAAAATTAATTTCTGGCACAATCTACTCAACAATAGTCATTATTATTTTTGAAACTCTTTTCCTAACTAATAAGTAAAGAAAATGATAAATGGCTTATTTCCTTTTATTTAATCCCTGGAGCTTAATTTTATTTTCTTTAAATTTATTGGTCATTTCATTTTCACATCTGCAAAATTGTCCAAGACTAATCTGCTTTCCAATTTATTATAAATGCAATGGATTATTATTTTGTTTCAGTGTTTTGTTTTGTTTATTTATTTTTGTTTTGTTTAGTTTTATTACTATTGTTATGACTTCTCTGATAAATAAAGCATGAGTGGTTGCTTTATAAGGAAAAAGTTAAGCAACTGTACATATTCATTAGTGGCAAAGCAGGGCCAGAACTTGTCCAAGACATTCCAAGGACATTGCCCTAATATCCTTAATTTTGGTCTCCGAAAGCTTCAACACAAACAAGTTTCAACAAGACAATTAGGTCTACTTTATTTGTTGGAGAAACTGTTTTAATGTATAATTAACCACTGTAGTAATGTATAATTAACCACTGCCCTCTGAAAAATATAAAAATCTATATGCTACTAATTTATGTATCTGATTGCAAATGGAAGTATCAGTGATTATTTTGCAAAATTATCTTATTGCAGTCTTAGGGAAAAACTATCAATTGTCATGGTTTTCTCTCCTACAAACACAAGTTCCAAAAAAAAGCTCCTCAGCATCACCTGAGATCACACATTACTACTTTGACCACTTCTATCCATCCCTGGCAAGGTCTACTATAACTAGAATCGTCTTTGGGAGATATGTGGGTGGCAGGCAGCAAGACAACCTCAAAAGAAACCTTTGTACCACTGAACAACGTAAGCATATTTCACTCTCCTTTTCCCCTAGTTCTTCTAGAAGTTTTTGTGTTATTTTATGATGTGACTCTTCTCTGCCATTCTACATTTTTTGAGCAGTGAACAAGAAAGACACAGTGAGTCTTATATGCTAGATAAATATGGCTAGTCCTTAGATCTAAAAGACTGAGGCACAAAAGGAAAGAAGACATCATTATTTAAAAACACAAGCAAACCTCAACCAAAGGACATTTAAGTAGCAGCTTTTGTTCAAGTGGAAGTGTCTCTTTATCTTATCATGGTGGAAAGATGCCATGCAGATGGTGGGCAAGTTTGTAATAATAGCTCAATTGGATATGCTAGGAGACCATGATAAAAATTTATAAAGGACAAGATCTCTCTGTTTAAGATTCTTCTGACACTGTCATCCCACAAAACTGGAGCGCTCTGCCTGGAAGCCTACTAAACTTGATAGAATTTCCCCAGAGCTCAAATGTATTTCTCCCCTTATTGCCCCAGAAAGTAAAATTAAGGGATGGGGAGGAAAAGAGGATGGAGTCACCAACTTCATTCCCTTCTCACAAATTTTAATCCAACTCTTCCTTGTCTCTCTTTATACTCCCTCCTAGCCACAAATAACATTGAGTACATATGGTAGAAAAGCAGGAATTAAATTAGTTATCTTGCAAAACACTTTATAATATATGAGAAATGTGATAAAAGAATGATAAATTAAAATTTTCCCTAGTCATCATTTTAAGTGCTCACCTTATGATTTCATAACATTTGTACATTAATATTTTCCCTTTAAAATAATGTTTAAATGATTCTTGGAATTGTCTTTTTATTCACCGTAATCCTGCACCTACATATAATCTAAAATTCCTTCATTTCATGTAAAGGCTTCTTTAAGCAGAAAAGGGAAATAGAGATTGAGATGAAATTATTAATTTTTCATTGGTAATGGTCATATAAAAATGAAAAGTATAGTGGAAAATTAAAACAATCATCCAGGATATTCAAAGTGGGGAAAAGTCACTTGCAATTCAGATATTGCCTCAGGTTTTCATTGCATTTTCATGGAGAGATATAATCTTAATTGCTTTTTCAACATGACTTCTAATAGAAGAAAATTGAATAGGTTGGCATATCATTCACAAGGTATTGTAAACCTGTGTCAAAAGTTTCTTCCATGAGTGAAAAAGTTAAGAGGCAATTTTCCCAAATGCAGGTGCATTCGCCTAGGCAAGGGCAGACAGAAACAGGGCGCATTTGTTCTCTAAGCCCTCTTTCCTAAACTTGTTTTTAAGGTTTTATAGCAAGAAAACGTGTGCTTTTCTCCTGCTATTGGGCTTTCAGATGATTTTTCTACACAGAAAAGAAGCCTCTGGCATTTTTTACATTGCAACCAGCAGTTGCTTGGCTGCACTATCAAAGCAGGCCCAGCAGATCCTCTTGAATGGAGAATCCAAGACCCACCACAGACTCTGGTTACACTAATGAACTGAGAGCACAGATTCCACTGGGCCCCAGCAAGGCAGCAGGGGGGACATAAAATCCCATGGAGATGGGACCAGGCTTCGGTCATAAAGAATCAACTTGTCTTAGCAGGTGCTGTAAGTCCCAACATCTGCTGGCCACATAAAACAAAGTGGCTAATGGACAGTGTGAAAATGAAAATACACCATAAAGAGTTATTTTGTTACTCTTCTTGGCGTTGTCCTATCAAGGTTTGGTGTTTTTTATAGTAAACAAACTTAGATGTAAATGCTTTTTAGCAAATAGTAAAGTCAGATCAACTACTTACCTAAATTTATTTTAACATAATTATATCCAGAAGTGATCAAGTAGAATGTCTGAAATCAGAGCATATCTTAAAACAGTAATCCTGGTAAAACCAATGGGATTCATCTCCCAGTGGAAGATTCAGAGAAATAAGCAAACTGCTTATGCAGATCCAGGCAGCACTTGAAGAAAAACACAATAACAAAAGACCACAGCCATTTGCATATAGACAAGTCCAGTGCAGTGGTTAAGGATGCAGTCTTCCAAGTCAGGAGGATCTGTGTTCAAATTCCCAATCAGTTGTTAAGCAGGCATATAGCTTCTCTGAGATTCAGTGTACCCCCTGTATAAAATGGGAATAAAAATACCTTCCTCACAGAACTAGGGGCAGATTAAAATAAAATAGTATTGTTAAGCACTTAGAACAGAGTCTAAAATAAAGTAAGCATTCCATAAATAGTAGCTTATTGTGGTTGTTATTACTATTGTTTATTTATATCCTAGTTTGTCCAAAAATAGATTTCAGGTAGTCTATGAAGATAATAAAGCACAGCAAAATAACACAAGTCAATAGATTAAAAGAAAGAAAGGGAAAAAATAAACGGAATTTTTTCTCTGCAAAGAATCCCTTTTGACCCTATGGTTCAATCAAATTAAAAATTGTATTTCTTCTTCAGGAATTACTCATCAAATACACAGCAACTAAAACCAAGGCACAACTTAGCAACACTAAAAGGACTCCTGGGAAGACTAAAAACTTCATTTTTATTTCACTTCAGGTCACAGACTCTTGCTCTTGCTCCCATGAAAATATCAGTTTTCAGGAAACAGGCTACTATAAACTTTAGTGGCTGGAGTCCAAGTACCAAGAAGCAGAATAAAGTGGCCTCAATTGATTCTGGCCTAAAAGATCCACCCAAACTTCTCTTTCACTTTGCACTTAGATTTTCCCTCTCCCATCCCTTCACAGATTTCCATGCTTAACAGGGTGTGCAATGCTGCACTGTTATTTAGTGAGACCTCAAAAAACAAGATCCGATAATAAATTTTACTTTAGAAAAGATATGCCACATCACTTTCAGTGTCAGATCTCTAGGGAGGTGAAGTATTTTGGTGTGTAAATTTACGGAAGTCTACTTTTGGATATTAATTATGTATCACACTACCTCCTCACATAATTATTTTTACTATAAATTTTACTACGGCAAGCTGTAGGATTAGCATTTTAAAGACTTACTGGAGATGGGAGTTCAACCAATAAACATAAACACTCTTGGCCTCCTGTGGAGATACGCTTTAATTTGTAACGCTCAAAGTACATGTTTGTTCTGACAAACTGAGAACTGGGAAGACTGTATCACAGAAATAGGAAGAAAAAGAGGTTTCCTCTTGATTGCAAAGGCCAGTGGAATGGTTCCCTGGAACGCTTTGTTGAGAAATATCCTGGGGCCGTGCTAAAGCTCAAGAGGAAAAATTCTGCAACCAACTAATGACATCTATCATGGGCAGAAGAACAAGGAGATGGGCGCATGATAGCAAGTGTCTGCCCTTCTTGCTATATACACTGGACCTACAAACCACATACAGTCATTTAAAGCCATGGAAATTTGCTCAGTAGAATTTTAAATGCTAAGGCAAGCAGTTCCTCTAAACCCATGGACCTCTTGCCACTCTTTCAAGCTGTCATGCCCAGTAACAAACAGTGCAGGTGAGTTCTGAGCTGGTGCTCAACCAAAGGAGTCGGCTGAAATTACTATTGAGCACAGGAAGTCACCCTGGGAAAGCACAATAAGGTGGGTGAGGAAGGTGGGTTAAGAGGGGAAGTGGTTATTACTGTATCTCTCAAATGTGCTTTCCTTTATAGAGCAAAGAATATTGCAGAATATATCTTTGGCAACTGAAGCAAGGAAGATAACTGCTTCAGACTGGTCATGTAGAATTATGATTCATGCTGGTCATACAGAATTAGTCCTGAAGAAAAATACTTCCTTTTAAACAAATATATTACTACCACCTGCACCTATCTGAGCTAACCTGACAATAGGCTGTGCCTATAATCACAGCCAGTGAGTGTCTCCACTTCTCCCTCCCACAGACTTTTAGTTACTCTTTACAGTAACTATGGAGACTAGTTCATAGCCTAGGTTCAGCCTTTCCTAATAACCTTAGAGCCACAAAAGGTTGGGGCGAAATCACTGGTCCCTTTTCCTGAGTTGCAGACTACATGTATCTCAGCACACAAGGATATTTTTCTTTGTTGTAATTGGGTAGGATATAAGGGGGTGCCCAGGCAGGCTTGAGGTCAAAATGAAATCTTATTTTTAAATGATCATTAAAGGAAGGAATAGTGCATTGATAGCTTTTATTTCTATTCATATTTAACATTTCTTTAAAAAATAGCTATAAGATAATTTAGGACATGAAGTGTCACATATTGGATGATTGTTTATATAAAATATCCAGAATAAGTAAATCAATAGAGACAGAAAGTAAATTAGTAGTTGGTAGGGACTCAGGGGAGGGCTGAATGGGGAATGACTGCCTAATGGGGTGAATCTCCATTTGGGGAGAACAAAAATATTTTAGAACTCGATAGAAGTGATGGCTGTATAACACTGTGAATGTACTAAATGCCACTGAATGTACACTTTAAAATGGTTGATTTTATGTTATCTGAATTTGCGAATTTCACCTCAATTTTTTAAAAGTTCATTTGAAGGGACATTTGGTGAAATATGAATATGAACTGGATATTAAATGACATTGTGGAATTAGGAATTTTCTTAGGTATAATAATGGTATGGTGTTACATGGAAGAATAAAAATTTTTGTACTTTTTTAAAAAGATGTATGCAAAAACAGGCAAAATAACAGAATAAAAATAAACAAGTGGGAATACATCAAACTAAAAAGGTTCTGCACAGCAAGAGAAACAATCAACAGAATAGAAAGGTAACCTAGAGAATGGGCAGAAAATATTTGCAAACCACATATCTGCTAAAGGGTTAATATCCAAAATACACAAGGAACTCCAGCACATCAATAGCAAAAAGCAAGTAGCCAGATTTTAAAATGGACAAAGAACTTGAATAGACATCCCTCCAAAGAAGATATACAGATGGTTAATGGGTATTTGAAAAGGTCCATTTAACTAATCATCAGGGAAATGAAAATCAACTACAATGAGATATTACCTCACACCTGTTAAAATGGCCATTATTGTAAAAGAAAAAAGATAAGGATTGGCGAGGATATGGAGAAATTGGAAACCTTTTGCAATGTTGATGGGAATGCAAAACGATACAAGTACGGAACACCATGAGAAGTATGGAGGCTCCTCAAAAAGTTAAAAATAAAACTACCTTATTATCCAGCAATCTCACTTCTGGGTATATATCCAAAAGAATTGAAATCAAGATCTTGGAATGGTATCTGCACTCCCATGTTCATTGCAGCATTGCTCAGAATAGCCAAGATATGGAAACAAACCAAAAGTCTATAGACAAATAAGCAAAGAAGTTGTGGTATATATATAAATAGAATATTCAGCCTTAAAAAGAAAAAACAAGGAAATTGTCATATGCAACATCGATGAACCTGGAGGACCTTATGCTAAGTGAAATAAGCCAGTCACAGAGGACATATACTGCATGATTCCACTTATATAAGTTTTCTAAAGTAGTCAAACCCATGCTTAAAGTTAACAGTACTGTATTGTGCACCTAAAATTTTCATTAAGAGAGTAGTTCTCACATTAAGTGTTCTTACCACATACACACACACAAAAGGGGTACACAAGGAACCTTTTAGAGGTGACGGATATATTTACTACCTTGACTGAATGGTGGTTTCACATGTATATGCATTTGTCCAAACTCATCAAATTATATACAATAAATATGCACAGTTTTTAATACATCAATAAAGTTGTTAATTTTATAGAAAAGATGTGTGCAGCAGTCTTTAGCAGTAAAGTGTCATGATATCTGCAACTTACTTTCCAATAGTTCAGCAAAAATCATACATTTCTACATAGATTAACGAAAAATCTTTTAAATTGTTGAATCTAAGTGGAGGCTATAAGGCTGTTCATTTTGCTATTCTTTCAACCTTTCAATATGTTGGAAATTTTGAAAATAAATATTGGGAGAAATTTGTTTAACATTCCCCTGAAATTTGGAATGATTCAAGACTCATATTAATCAATAAATTGATTAGTTAATTAATTAATGCAAAAGAATTTGTTGAGCAACTACTAGATTCCAGGTGCTGTGCTAGGTAATCAGGACATAAAAAAATGAATGAAATAGATATAATCTCTACCCTCATAAAACTTATAGGCCAGTGAGGGAACTCACAAATAATTAGGCAGCACAGTATGAGCTATAACGGGAAGACACAGAATGCTAAGGGAATACACAGGATGGGCTGGAAAAGTCAGGAAAACTTCCCAGATGATTGAAGACAAAGACAGACCTTCAGGATCTTATTCAGTCAGCCAAGTAAAGAGAGAGAATGAGCATTCTAGGTAAAACCAGCAGAGTGAAAGTCTAGAGGTAAGATTCTGGCCCAGAGGCTGCAAATCAAAAGGCCCACAGAAGACAGACAAATAACATAAATGAATGAAAACAAGAAGCAGCCCCATTTAAAGGAGGCTTTCCAGTATAGAGGATGCTGCCACTCAACTCCAGCCAACAGAAAGCCTCAAGGCAAGGAGAAAATCAGGAGCCAGGGTGGTCAAGTAATCACCACAGCTGTAGATAAGTCCCAGTCCAGGGCACTTCCATTCTCCTGTCTTGTCTTTGAAGGTGCAGCCCCTTCCTAAAGGGGAGGAGGGTGTCAGCCAAAACTATATTCAAGGCATTAGAAAAATACCAGGACTGGGGAAACAACCATGACCATTACCACTAGCCAGGCATAGATCACTGTACTCAGCAATCTAAGGCCTCCCCACTGTGCGTGTTTTTCTTTTTCTCTTAAACACAATTAGAGAGAGAGGCACAGGCACAGCACAGGTGGTAATTCCTAGAGCTGTAAAGTCTTAAGTATCCTGAGTTGAACTGATCATTCTAGAGCTACTTAAACATAATCATGTAGCAAAAGGATGAGAGGGCTCATGGTTCTGTATGTTTTGTTTTGTTTGCCTGACTGTAGCCAGATTGGGACTCATACTGGAGACTTGAGGAGAAAAAGCCCTAACTTTGTTTCTCCCCTATTTTTGCTACAGGACAGACAGAGGTGGAGAAAGACAAGGGGATGGGATTTTAGAGAAAAGAATACTTCAGAAAACCTTGTGATCAATATGGTGTTTGGCATTTTGGAAATAAATAAATTAAGCTAAAGAGTTTTGAGTTACCCTTTTTCTAAGGCTACCCTTTTCAATAAGGGTTAATATTAATGGAAGTGAGGGGATTTGTCAGACTGGGGAGGTGTCCAGTACTACATTTAAGATTTCAGTCTGGGAGCCTTGAGGGGCTTCTGCAAAATCCATGACAGTCTCCTGTGCCCAGGAAGAGGCCATCGATGAAGAGCTGGGGTGCCCACTTTTCAATTAGAGCCCTTGAAGGAAATTATTCCCATTACCTATCTTAAAACACATCTCTTGGTGAGTTATTTTATTCTATTCTGGGGCCTGAGAAGAAGCCCGACTGCTAATTCGCAGCTCCAGCCCTTTGAAGTGCCATTGATATTCCAAACTTGGGGAGCCTCCCGCCTCATAATGGAATCTTCAACCCACCCCCAGTCACACTACAAATAAACTTGCTCCACTGAACCTTCGAGCAGGCCCTGTGCACCAACGCCAGCTGACCTCTGAGAAAAGGGCTTGGGCAGCATAAGCTTTGCAAAAGAAAATAAAATCCTCAGCATGGAGCCTCAAACAAGAAAAACAGTGAGATATTTAAACCTGACCATTTCTTTTTAAAGACTTGGGTGTTCTTCAGAAAGGGAATTTCCCTCCCACCTCAGAAGGGTCCAAACTGTTACTCATATTATTTACAGAGCTTTGAAGTGTGTCTCCAAAGTTTGAGTTCAGCTCTGAGGAATGTGAGGGTCAAATCATTTTCCCTTTCTGATGAAGGAAGGCTGTGAATTTAATACCACAATTTATTCAAAACAAGGAAATACACTGAGGTGCTCTCCACTATGAATGCACAACAGTAGACGCTTGGAACCATATCCTACTCAAAGAGTTTATACAGTTTGGCCAAGAGTGGCGAGACGTTTAAATGAGCCTCCTGGTTAATCCATTCCTACCAGCCTCAGCACCTGTAAAATGTAAGACACTTTGCTTCTAATAATAAGAATTGACTTAATTTATTTAAACAACGTTAGAGTCATCATTTTCTAAAAGTAAAATAATTAAAGATATATTCCCATAGTATGTGTATATTTTATGAAAACTGGAGGTTAAACAGCACATCTGGGGCATCTGGCTTTTCCTGGTAACCCTCCAGGTGACCTCCCTTTTTAAAAGTGGCTTTTGAGCTTTATTATCTTAATGAGAACCCCCCATTTATATAGCTGCTTTCTTTATGGAGCTTGAAGCACTTTGTTGACCTTGGAATGCCCTTAATGCATAGGAGGATGCTCTCCCTGACCTACAGAGACGGCAAGACATTCACAAGCCAAGGACCAAAAGGCTTGGCTACAGGCAGTTGGTGCTGACTGAGCGTCCAGAACTGTTCTCTCAGCCTAAATGACACAGGAATATTTTAGTCTACAGGACCCAGCAGTGTGCTGCCTTTACATACTTGAAGAGGCTATGAGGGGTCCAACATTCTGAGTCAGGTGTGTGCTCTCCAGTTACTGGTTGGTAATCTTAAACACATAAATTTCTTCCACTTCTGCATCTGTAAAATGGGATTAATGATACTGACCTCATACATCTGTTGTATAACACTTTATGGCCCTTATATGTTTGCATAGCTGTCTCCCCCTATTAGCTTGTATTTAGCTGAATTAGCATTCTTGGCTGAATACATACTGAATATTACTTATTTTATTTAATTCTCACAAAAGCACATGGACTAGGTATAATTATTAGCAGACACAGAAAACTGTCACTTAGAACAGTTAAATAAATTTCCTGAGTTCATAAACTAGTTGGAATCAGAGTTCAAGACAAAGCACTAGGCCTCCACAGCGTGTGTTCTTAACTAGGATACTACTTCTTAGTCTTGGCCATCTCAGACCCTAACATATATAGTAGGCATGTAAATAAATGATTATAATATAACACAAAATGCACTTTCTGGTGATATTATGTTTTGTTCCAGTCATTTTAAATAGACCTGGTTCACTTTGGGATGCACATACTAGACAACATAAAAAGTCCACGACACTGTCAAAGTGAAATTCCTTCTCTTCTTCACTCTCATCCTGCCTGGTTTCTCAGCAGGCAGCCCTCATTTGGTGCTGTTCCTTGATCCGGCCTTCCACCTACCTGGTAACCTGGTTTTGAACTTGTTCTACAGGAGATCAGATACACCAGGGGTCTTTAAACTGGTATATGTGCATCTCCAGAAACACAAAAGAGCTTTCCAAGGGATGGGTGTGCAGGGGAGGTTTTAAAGGAATTAGTTTCCAGATCCCCAATTTTTATATATACTCTTTCCTAAAATTAATTTTGCCTGAGAGAAAGCTTACTGAAAAAGAACAAGCTTTCTTTTCTCACTTCCTCCTTCATTTCTCCCTTCTTACAAAAATGGTATGCTTTTCTCTCTTTCCAATCTTACCCAAGTGCATGACCCCAGGGCATAAAGACCTCAAGGGTGCCAAACAAAGAGACACTTGGAAACTATTTATGTTTGTTAATAACACGGTCTCTAATTCTTTTCTTTCAGCCACATTGAAGGAGGCCCTAACTGAACTGTCAGCTAATGGATCATTAAAAATACTTTTTGATTATTGGTTTGGGTGTATGCCAGAATTTCAGACAATTGAGAAATGTTGCTATAATAAAACTTCCTTGCTTCCTGTCTTCTCATTTACTAAACAAGTATTTCAGTGCTTTCATTTATAAAAATAAAAACTAAGAATAGAAATTATGCTGAACCTTGTCTCATTCTAGCAATGCTGAGATATCCACAATTCAATTAAACTAAAATTTAGTTGAACAATTTAAAAAATACAGCCCTACTCATCTTATATTAGAAAAATGCATTTTCAATAAAAGTCTGTTTTTAAACTAACCCAACATGGTAAAACAACTATACCCCAATAAAAAAAAGTCTGTTTTTAAATTATCCATTAAAATGTGTAATATACTTTTTTAACCAATTGTGTACTATTAACAATCATAATAATAATTTAGTCAATAGTGTTTCAACATTTACAACTTGATGGTTAGAGGAAAACATTTAATTAAAATGTCAACATATATACTTATTTTGTAGCAGAGAATTATGACACAATGTTCTATAAGAGTTTTAGCATAAAATGTATTACATAAAGATAAAATTCTCTGGGTGAAGTGGAATGGAAATATGAATTCTAAAGAAAAATATATGATGTAAATATTCAGCCTATTAAAAGGAGAGTTTATTTGTTTTAAATAGGTGACAGTGGATATCAAATCAGTAGTTAGATTACATTTGATGCATTTTTAACAATGTCATATGAAAGCACCATATTTACAATATTTTATTTAAAAGGCCTATATTTACAATATATTGGAAATATACCCTTTAAACTATTCCATTTGTACTTAAAATATATAAGGGGATACAAAATTTTTCAAAAATCTCTTAATGGGTACATGTGAGCAAATTCTGAGGACCTCTGCATGTGCAAAAGAAAGAGAGAAGCAATACTCATATTCTTAATCTGGCTACCATATAGTAGGCACTTAATAAATATATGTTAAATAAATAAATATTGAAGCACTTTGTAAATTAAAAAGCACTCCACAAATGTTAGAGTTGGTGATGCAGCATTGTCATACCCTATGCTTACCTCAGTCATCACAAGAAATCTCATAGATTTGGTTCAGAATGAAATACTAACACCAGTCCTAGCCCTATGTTCGTGATGTTCATTATTTTCACAATAACCTTCCAACCTTTCAAAAATCACCTGACTTTGACTTTAAAGTGTGTCGTTAGTAGCTAAACTTAATATTAAGTTAGTTACCCCAATAAGTACTTTCAACTAGTGAAAACTAGTGAAAGTGCAAATATTTTCGGAGTGGAATCTGGCAAAAGCTACCCAAATTACACATGCATTTATACATTAACTCAGAGATCATACATCTGAGACTTTCTCTACAGATATGCTTAGACTCATACAAAGTAACCTATTTTATGAAACACTGAAAAAAATCGATAACTACCGAAGTAGGATTGGTTAAATTATGGCAATCAATGCCATGGCACACTATACAGCTGCAAAAAATAATAATAATAATTAATGTTTTTAACTGATAGAGAGATATCTCTGCATACATTGTTAAGTGGGAAACAAAATCAAGATGCTTAATAGTGCTTACAGTATGAAAAATTCTAAGCAAGAAAGGCAAGGGAATAAGGACATTCATGTTTGTATATGCTTGGATTGGCATAAGGAAACACTGGAGGAATAAAAACAGGAGCAAGGGAAACCTGGTGGATAGGGATAAGGTGGGATTGAGACTTTTCAGCGTATGCCTCATATCATTTTGATGTTTGAACCATGTATTACAATCGATTAAAAAAATTAAAATATCAAAAAGAAAAATTTTTACCAACCACAGTTCAGTGTTTAAGCTGGTGCATTTTTATTAGTTGACCTTATCTAAGAATATTTTCTGAATCAAGACCCAATGTTGAAGTCCCATGGACATGTTTTCTCTGTATAATTGTGGATGCAAATTTTATTGATTTTGCTGCAGATACAGTAATTGCTAAATTGGAACTCCATGAAATGCATGCATATACCCCAGAGCAGCTTAATTTATTTAATGGTTTAAAGCAATTTACAAAAAGTGACTTGGGGTTTTTTTTGGTAGTTCCCTATATTTCCCCTTTCTTTCTCATTCCAATAGTCAACTGAGTCTGGTATGTTTTGTTGAGCATGCTCGAAAGTAGAGCAGAACTACTTTAATGGCACATTTAATGCCCATTTGTAATAATGTTTTTAGTCATTAAAATATACACTAGGGAGAGCCATGACAGTGTCACTAACTAATTACAGTCATGTGGAAATGGGGATGAAGAGAAGGAGGTTCAGCTCTCTCACACCCTATTCCAGTTTTTCACCAGCATCCTGACCTCCATGAGACCCCCACTCCCTTGATCCTTCCATTCTCCAGTAGTTCATCAGCCCCCTCTGGCTTCATTACCTTCCCTACTGAGCCAAGACCCCATGGTGCATCATTTCAACCTCTCTCCTCAGCACCTTCAATTTCCTCAACCCTGTGCCTTCTGCCATGCACCCCCTGCCAACCTCCAACTCCAAATTCCTCCAGCAATCCATCTTCTCTATGTATGCCTACACTGAGACTGCCAAGCACAGCTGGAGAGATTCACACAATCCTATACATTAATGCCACTGCAAATTTATGTTTTCTGATCTCAGCTGAATTCTCAACACTATTTCTCAACCTGTCCTGAGTCAGCTCCCACTCACATTCCCTTCAAGGGCTATTCTGAACCCTTGTACTTCCTCCCCTCATTCTTATGACCTTGGCCCACATTCTGAGAGAAATTAGGCTATCATTTGTGGTTCTCCTCCTATAAGACCAGAAAAGGTGATGGTTCTCTGGCCAGGTGGCCCACAGGGCTAAGATGGAGTGAAGAGTGGGAGGCACCACTTACTGCAGGATCAATACCTTCCCTGGGGACTATAATCATTCCTGATTAAGAGCCACTGCCTGAAACACTAGTATCCTTCTACATTTCCCTCTTCTTCACCTCCTATTCACTTCCTAATTCACCACAGCCCTGCTTCCATTTCCACCTCTTCACTGAAATTATAGTTCCCTAGATCTCTTATAACATTCAAGGTCTTAATCAAATCTAAATTTTCTACTTGTCCTTATCTTTATTGGCTTCTTCATACATTTGACCATCTCTTCTTAGCTATCACTCTCTCCTTAATCTTCCTCTAGGGATTGTTCTTGCTCAATTCACTTTCCCGGCTGCCAATAGCTTAAAGAGCATAATAGTTTAAAGAGCAGCCCACCACACTCTACCCACTGGGCAGCACCTTCCATGGCTTTATCATCTCCATATTCAGGCTCCATATTCCTTCCCTCACGAGACTAAGCTCTCCTACCCCAGATATTTCCAGATATCCACATAGATATTTCCTCTACCCAAAAGCTCACACAATAAACAGAAATCAATCTAGACATCTTCTTTTGTACATGCTATCAGGCATCAAGTTTTGGTACACCTTCTTCTAAATGTCTCTCAGGTCCCCCTCCTCCTCTCCATCCTCATTTCTTTCTGTTCCATTCAGGACCCCATCATCGTTCATCTGAATGATTGTTCAGCAGCAGTGCCTGGTGCAGGGTTAACACTCAATCAGCTCATTGCTGAATGAATAAGTGAGTGAATGAACAAACTGCACTAAACCTTTATCTCATTACCTCTCGTCCATGCTACACACAGGAGCTAGAGTCCTTTCTAAACAACAAATCTTACCATATCTTTTCCCTGCTTAAATTCCTTTAAAGGTTCACCATTACCTGTAGAACAAAATCCAAACTACTCATGTCTCTAGCCCTTAACTACCTTTTCTACTTCATTTCCCATCATGCCTTCATAATAATAATATCTAATACTTTGATCACTTGTTACATGTAAGGTACTAATCTAAGCACTTTAAATTGACTATCTCATATAAATCCCATTCTGCATCTATAAAGTATACACAATTAATTTTTTACTTTTCAGATGACAAAATTGAAGCACAGAAAGACTGAGTAACTTTCCAAGGTTACATGCATCTAGAAAGTGGCAGATATTGGAGTCAAACCCAGCCTACTGACCCTCAAATTCATGCTCTCTGTACTGTAAGCATTCCTCACTTGCACACTCAAAATAAGTCACTGGCTCCACCTTGCACCTGCTAAGTTTCTTGGCTACTCCATGGTCATGCTCTTCCGGAGAGACATTCAAGGCTCTAATCAAATTGTTCTTCCCCCACCATTCTGTTAGTGACACTCCAGTTTAACTCTCAATATACAAATAGACTTCATCTCTACTTGAAAGTCTTCCCTGGCTTTCCCAGACTATTACTGCTCCTCAACTGGATGCTTCTACTATTTTATACCTTATAACACTTAGTACACTGTATTGTAAATATATGTGTGTCTCTCCACTACCCTGTGAGCTCAGGGAATAGAGATCTTTTCTTATTCATCACTGATACATGGAACCTAGCACAGTGCCTATACATAATAGGTACTCAATCAACATTAAATGAATGGATGGACGGATGCCGCTTAATAACTGATATGCATCTTTAACACCAGTAGATCTCAAAGTGGGACTACCCTAAGTTTCAATGAGTGAAAAAAAGAAATCAAACCCATTCAATTTATAAATACTTGTTAACTGTTTGCTACAATTATCGATTATTCTGGTTCAGAAGGTAGAAACCAGGAAATACAAGGGCAGCTCAGAGAAAATTCATGGTAATACCAGGTATAGAACCAAAATGTAAATAATATGAAATGACTAGTAAGTGTATAAAAACCTTCCTTAAGTCATCATCAGGGTTTTTCCCAGCATAACCAAATACTTTGAACAATCTATTTACTTGGCATTTACGTGGTTAGTGCTGCGTGATGCTCAGTATGAATTACATAACAAAAGGCAAAGAGATCTTAACCATGCCTTGAGGACCTGAATGTTTATGACATCCCTTTTGTGTAGCATGTTTCAGTTTTGCAATTACCTTCACATATAATGTGGTTTCTATAATTCTTGCATTAAAATAACTCTTTGAAAGATTCATCCAAGTTTTCTTCAAATTGCAAAAAATGTGAGGTCCAAAGACTTAGATGATTTGCTTGAGCCCCATTGCCCTGTGAGATTATCAAGAATTACCCCCATTTCACAGATGAGAAAAATTGAGGCTCTAAGAACTTAAGTAGTTCATCCCATTGTCACGTAGCTAGTTAGTGACAAAGTCAAATTTTAGACCTTAAGTTTTCGACTCCAAGCCCAGTGCTCTTTTTCTTTTTATATGCACTCAGCCAAGAAGACCTGGAGAAAACAAATGTTCAAGATCCATCAGGCAGAGGCATTGCCTGGAAGTTCAACCCCTGGAGCAAAGTCTTGACTAATTAAGAACCACTCTTACTCATTCCTTCTACTATAAAGTAGAAAACAGAGCCCATGTGTCTACATATAATATATTTTAAATGTATGAATTTCACATACTGTATATTATTTTTAAATGAAAAGTGATGGTATTTTTTGTAATGGGACACTAACATTCATGTACTATTCTATTTATTAAATAAAACAGAGACTTAGAAAGCTCTTTAAGTACTAGCATTATTTGTCATTATTTTAATTTCAACTGAATGAACAACCAAAATTTAAATTATTGAAGGACCATGCACTTCTCATGGGAAAAAACAACCAACTACCCACTTCCTCAAAATGGTCAGATTTTTCTTTTGATACAGAAACAATCCTGGCTGAAGGTAAATGTATATGTATGTGTGTACAAAATACGTTGCTGAAGTAACTGCAGTTAGCATGTTTCATGCCAGAGACGCATAACAGAATTATAACTTAGATATGAAGTTATCCAGACTCCTCACTTTATAGATAAATTTAAAGCGGTAATAATCACTACTATTTACCAAGTGCCTACTCTATTCTCATTATGTACATATTATCCCTAAATTTATGTGACAACCATTTAAAATGACTTGTGCTATCTTGACTATAGTATACTCAAGTTCCAAATGAGGACAAATACAAATACACTCATTAGATTTTTGTTTGTGGCAGCAAAGAGTTAAAGGCAACCTAAGTACTCATCACTAGGGGAATGTGTAAGTAAATCGAAGTAAATACATGTAATGAATACTGGCAGCAGTCATAAGTTAGTGCAAACGGAGCAACATGAATAGATCTGGAAAGTTAAATATTTGGCAAAAATATAAGAAACAAAATTAGATTTATAGCCCATTAGTGTTAAAGCAAATTAATAAGAATATACAGAGATATTTAAACTATAGAAGGGTAATTGAATAAATAGAGTGAGTGATGGTAGAGCAAGGAAGAAGAATTGGAGAGGGAATCATGAATCAAAGGGAACATTATGAAATAAAATAAAACAAAAGAGAGGCTTGGTTGGACAGATGGTCACAGTGTGCAACAAAATGAGGAATCTGATTAACTCAATTCTGGGCACCTAATGTCCTAAAAGAAAAGAGGAGAAAAAGAAGAGAATATAAATATAAAGAGTATCAAAATTCCCCAAATTCTGTTATATTACAGGACAAATGAGTTTTCTATATATAAAGATAAGATGGATTTTAGTGCATGTATTTTGAAGCTAGTTTCACTTCCAGTCTTTAAGATCACACTTTACCTAATGCATCACTCTTAGAGAGAGTACCATGGCTCTTAAATCTATTCAAAACTTCCACAAACCACTGCAAAAGTAGGAGAATAAAAACCAGAAATGCAAATGCCATTTTCTATAAAACCAGGAGAAATCTGTGACCCTAAACCACAATATGAGCATGGCTGCTAAAATCAAGGAAGCTCAGTGAGGAGTGCTGAATGAATATGTGAAAAATGCCTATGGCTGTACAATGGTGTAAAGCAATTATACTCCAATAAAGATGTTAAATTAAAAAAAAAAGCCTATGGCTGTGAATTTCAAACGAAACCCCAGAGAACAGCTTACCTAAGGAGGAAAAACTAACGTTCCCACGTTTGGATCAATAGAAACAGGGAGTGAAGGCGGATGGTGGAAATGTCCCTTGATAACAAACAGAAGCAGGTAAAAAGAAACTCAACAAGAAGTCACATGAGCACAGATATTTGTTGAAAGCCGTATGTCAGTGAGAGAGATGGAAGCTAGACTGTGTTGTAAGCAGACTTACAGCTGCTGATCTCCACCAGCTGGGGAACAATCAAGTCTGGAAGAAGGCATATACACAATCTACGTGGTGAATCAGGAATGCTGTCCTACCCAGTCTCCCACCCGGAACTCCTGGAAATAGTGTTTCCAAGAAATATTCAACACTTTTAAAAATAGAGAACGTTTTAAAAGTAATCAGCACAGAATCTATACAAAAATATAATTTAAAAAAAGAAGAAAGATTTAAAAAATAATGACAAAGAAACACTCAAAAAATATTATCTTAGGGACTTCCCTGGTGGTGCAGTGGTTAAGAATCCGCCTGCCAGTGCAGGGGACACAGGTTTGAGCCCTGGTCCAGGAAGATCCCACATGCCACGGAGCAACTAAGCCCACAACTACTGAGCCTGCACTCTAGAGCTTGCATGCTGCAACTACTGAAGCCCACACGCCTAGAGCCCGTGCTCCGCAACAAGAGAAGCCACCGTAATGAGAAGCCCGCGCACCACAACCAGGAGTAGCCCCTGTTCACCACAACTAGAGAAAGCCCGCGAGCAGCAACAAAGACCCAACCCAGCCAAAAATTAATTAATTAATTTATTTATAAATATTATCTTAGATATGACATAACCAAATACATTCCCCAAAGTTTAAAAAGTTCAATAACATAATGAGCTATATCAAAACAAGAGCTCAAAACAGAAATATAATAGCTCAAGAAAGATATGGAAAGCCAAAAGGACATAAACATGAGTTGGCAGACCTCAGAAAAAAAGTAAAAAGAAAAAAAATCACAAAAATGCAGACCGCATTGAAAGCAGCACAGAGAATAGTACAAACTGCTAAAAAAAGAGTAAAGGACATGGAAGATGGGATAAAAATAAGCAAAATGAAATAAAAGTGAACAGATGGTTAAAACATATTAGAGAGAAAACCTTATGTTTATAAGAGACAAAAATAATCCAATGTATTGGTAACTGGTGTCTCTAAAGAATTGAAATCTTCAAAAACAAAAGAAAAGGCACAGAACGAATATATATCAATTTAATTCAAGAAAACTTCCCAAGAATAAGACCTGACTCTTCAACAGACTGAAAGACCACACCAAATCCCAGGGAAATATGACACAGAGTAATTATATCAAACAGGTTGAATTGCAGATAACATTAAACATTCTGGCTCTTTTAAGAATAATTTAATACATGGGGATTACCTCCTTATATAAAAATGGAAAGGGCTATAGAAGAGTAGTCTCTAGTCTGACCTTTCAGGAATAACTTCTAGAATACACCACAGAACTGGCCCATCAAGGAGGCTGCAACTTCTACCATGATCAAGAAATTGAGAATTCATGAAGGAGCTGCCTAGTGTGCAGACACTAGTCTGCACACCACCTTTGCCCTGATCAGAGATCAAGAAGTGTCTTAGTCCATTTGGGCTGCCATAACAAAAACACCATACACTGAGTGACTTAAACAACAAACATTTATTTCTCATACTTCTGGAGGCTGGGAATTTCAAGATTAAGATATTGGTAGTTTCTGTGTCTGGTGGTAGCTTGCTTCATGGTTCACAGACAGCTGTCTTTTCACTGTGTCCTGACATGGCAGAAGGATCAACGGTGCTCTCTAGGGTCTCTTTTATAAGGGCAATAAGGCCACTCTCCAGGGCTTCACCTTCACAACCTAATCAACTCCCAAAAGGCCCATCTCCTAATACCATCACATTGAGGGTTAAGATTTCAACATACAAATTTGGGTGTGGACACAAACATTTCATCCATAACAGGAAGTCACTACCATAACTGTTGGCTCTATTAGCACATACAGTCAGCCATGATCCATGCAGCTAAATGGTTATTCCACTGACATGTCTGGTACTAGAGCTAAAGAATAAGCAAATGCCTGAATTACTGGGTTTTCCAGCAAAAATGCCAGCAGCAGAAGAAATTTTGCCCTCTTCCACTTTTCAAACCTCAGATGGGTCCTTGGTGGCAGCTAAATCACATGCAGAACCTGAGCTTCAGGGACTTCAAGAATACGCAATCTCTCATAGATGGAATGATTAAAGAGAGCTGGGATGGAACTTTATGAAGCAATCCACAATATCTGCCACAATGATTAACATGATAGATGTCCAGGTAAAATTACTGGATGTCAAGGTTCAATAAAAATTGAAAAGACTCTTTTAAGCATCCAGGAAACAGATCAAGTCATCTAGAAGGAGAAAAATACCAGATTGCCCCAAAACAACATTAACAACAGCAACATGAAATGCTAAAAGGTGGTAGAGTAATGCCTTTAATTCCTTAAGAAAAGATCACATGATTCAAATATTTTATTCTTTTACTTGGGTTCAAGTAAAAGGCAATAGGTAAACACTTTAACATGCAAGAACTCAAGAAATACAATTCCCATGAGTCCTTCTTGAAGAAACTACTAGAGAAGGAACTTCAACCAATCAAAGGATGAATGGAGAAACAATCCTTTTAAGCCAGGGATCAATAGATAAAATTTAATGCTGACAAATCAACAAATCATGGTAAAAGCATACATAAAAATATAAAGTAAAAAACTAGTAAAATAATATAATTGATCAGAACCAGGTATTAGAAGAGAGGAAGAAAAGAATGTAGTAAGTGGAAATGTACTAACTTTGTAACTGATCTTATAAAGAGTCAGTAGATAAAAGAAAGAGACAATTAAAAATAAACTAGTTAGGGCTTCCCTGGTGGCACAGTGGTTGAGAGTCTGCCTGCCGATGCAGGGGACACGGGTTCATGACCTGGTCTGGGAAGATCCCACATTCCATGGAACAGCTGGGCCCGTGAGCCATGGCCGCTGAGCCTGCACGTCTGGAGCCTGTGCTCTGCAACGGGAGAGGCCACAGCAGTGAGAGGCCCGCGTACCACAAAAATAAATAAATAAAACTAGTTATAAAATCAGCCATTAAAAAAACAATCACCAAAACCCAACAAAGTTTCCAAAGAATATTTAATACTATTGGTTGATGATATAAGAAGTGAAAAAATAATAAAAACTTTACATAACTGCTTGGAAACTACAAATCTAAGACACAGGCAGAAAAGTAAAAGTTGAAAGATGCAAAAGGGTATACAAGACAAATACTACCCAAAAGAAAGCTGATGTAAAAATGCAAGGAGAATGAAAAACTGGACAATAGTATGCATGTGAGGAGAGAAAATTATTGACCTAAGGTATTTTAAAGTACCTGTACAGTTTGTGAGGATGGTATAAGTATTGATTACCTGTATATTGACAACTTATATACCCTGCCTGACATCTGATAACCTTCTCTGAGCCTTTGCAACTCTCTCCAGCTAGACTTGATGCCAGGCCTAGAATAACTATAGTAAAAAAGACTGGTAGGGGCTTCCCTGGTGGCGCAGCAATTGGGAGTCCGCCTGCTGATGCAGGGGACATGGGTTTGTGCCCCGGTCTGGGAAGATCCCACATACCGCAGAGCAGCTGGGCCCGTGAGCCATGGCCACTGAGCCTGCATGTCCGGAGCCTGTGCTCCGCAATGGGAGAGGCCACAACAGTGAGAGGCCCATGTACTGCAAAAAAAAAAAAAGACTGGCAGCCACTTCCTTAGTCTAGTTAACATCATCATCAGTAACAGGACAAATCAAAATGACATGCCACCTGACAGGATGCAATCAGAAGAACACAGCATCACTTCTTGGTATTCCTGCCGAAGATGCATAACCTGAATCTAATCATGAGGAAGCAGCAGACAAATCTAAATTCAGGGACATCCTAAATCTTCAAAAGTGTTCAAGTCATGAAAATCAAGGAAAGACTGAAGAACTGTTCCAAACTGAAGAAGACAAAAGCAGCATGACAAATGAAGACAATATGTGATTCTAAGCTGGGTCATTTTCATCTCAAGGACATCTTGGAGTATCACATGAAACCTAAATGTAGTCTGGGGATTAGATGGTAACGTATCAATGTTAATTTCTTGATTTTTTGATTATTGTATCATAATTATGTAGAAGAATTTCATTGCTTATAGGAAAGACACACAAAAATATTAGGGGGAATTTGAGCATCAGGTCAGGAATTTATTGTCAAATGTAGAGGGGATGGTCAGATGATACAGTGAGGAACTTCCAAGCTAGCAGAAATGGGGGCAAGGAATGAAGAAGGAATAACTATCAATTCTAAAAAGGGTAAAAAAGGGAAAAGAAACAAATAAAAAAGAAAAAGTAAAAGTAGAACAAATAGAGGACACAAAATTAAATGATAAAATGATAAATATATATAATAGATTAAACTCTATGGCAAACAAAGATTGTAAGACTAGATTTTGTTAAAATATCCAACTATTTGCTATTCAACAGATATGCCCAAAACTTAAGGACACAGATGACACAGTTTGAAAGTAAAATTTTTGAAAAATATATACTAAGCAAACATTAACCAAAAAAAAAAAGTTCTCCTATTATATTGCAAAAAAGTTAGAAATCAATATCAAAAGTATGACTAGAAAAAGCCTGTGTCTTTGGAAATTCTAAAAAGTCAAATCTAAACAACTCTTGGTCAAAAAAGAAATTCTAATGGAAATTAGAAAATATTTGCAATAGTACAGTAATGGAAATTTTCCATATTAAAACTATGACAATGTGGAAATTAGAGAGTAATTTAAAGGCTTAAGAATCTATATCAGAAAAGCAGAAAATGTAAAAATTAATCATCTAAATAAGCATCAAACTTAAGAATTTATAAAAAGTATAGAATAAACCAAAGGCAAGTAAAATAAATAAATTATAAAGATAATAAAAATAAAAACAAACATATAAATATAAAAACTAATTTGATTTTAAAATATTTATTGAATAGCTAGTATGAGTCAGGCACTACTCAGGTGGGCCTGGAGAAAGAGCAATGATCAAAACAAGCCAACATTCCCACCCTCATGTAGTTTATATTTTAATAATTTGAAATATATGATAAGTGAATAATTTTAGAGAGTTCCTGTATATCCTTCAGCCAGTTTCCCCAATTGTTAGCATCTTATATTACCATGGTACATTTGTCAAAACTAAGAAACTGACATTGTTACATTACTATTAACAAACTGTAAATTTTACTTGGAAGTCATCTAACTTTTCCATTAATGTATTCTTTCTGTTAATTTTTTTGTAGATTCAAGTGTTCTGTTGAAATATAACATCTGTTCCCCTATTTCTTGAATGTATTAATCATAGTTATTTAAAAGTCTATGTCTAAGAGAAAGGCAAATACTGTATGATATAACATATGTGTAATATAAAAAATACAACAAACTAATGAATATAACAACAACAACAAAGCAGACTCAAAGATATAGAGAACAAACTAGTGGTTACCAGTGGGGAAAGGGAAGTGGGTAGGGCAATATAGGTGTAGGGGAGTAAGAGGTACAAACTATTTGGTATAAAATAAGCCAAAAGGATATATTGTACAACATGGGGAATATAGCCAATATTTTATAATAACTATAAAAGAAGTATAACCTTTAAAAATTATGAATAACTATATTGTACACCTGTAACTTACATAATATTGTACAGCAACTATACTTCAACAAATTAATTAATTAAGGAAACAGAAAATAAAATAGAAGTCTATATCTAATAACAAATTTCTAGATCATCTATGGGTCTGCTTTTATTCTTTATTTCTTCTCTTGGTTTTCAATTATTTGATCTTGTTTCTTGACACTCTTGGTATTTGCAATTGCTCACTGAACATTGTATATGAAAATGTTTAGGTTCCAGATGATATTATCTACCACGAAAAAGGATCTAATTTCTTCTAATATGCAGAGTAAAGGCAGATTCCCTTGTTGCATTCAAGGCTAGGTATCTATCATTGTGAGGGCTGTTCTATTTCTGGTTTGCCCTTACTCTCGAGATGTAGCCTTTACTCTTAATGCGTATCTGTTGAGGGAGCTCAAATGAAAGCCTAGGGTGTTCACCTGAGCCACCCCATCTTGTAAGATCTAAACTCCAACTTCCATATCCCTAGCACAACAACACTGCTGAGGGTAGGCACACATATATGCAATTTTACCTACCTGCCCCCATCAGCTGTGGTGCATTTTTGTAAGATATTTTCCTGTGCTGTTTTATTTAATCATCATAACAAACCTATGAGGAGGTATGTGAGTATTATTCGGGGATCTTACTAACTACTGTATTTGCAATACTTAATACAGTTCCCAACAAAAGTAGACCTACAATAAATATTTGTTGAATTAAGGAACTTGAAGAATAAAGATGCAAAGAAAAAATGATAAATTATTCTTTTGCCTATCAAATTGAAAAAGATAAGAAAATTATGGTGCTTATTTTCAAAAAGAGCCTGGTAAAATTAGCATACTTTAATATTTTGTGTGACAGTATATACTGATATAAACCTTTTAGAAATCATGTGTTTATTCACACATTTGTTAAACATTCACTGAGCATCCAGTGGTGTATGATGTATACTTGGCTTTGGGACATCAAGATGTCTTAACATGTTCCCTGTCCTCTAGTATCTTTTTGGAAACACACGTTAATAGCTTAAAAAGTATTTATTACCAAGGCAACAAAAGCAAAAATAAACTAAGTAGAATTACGTCAAACTAAAACCCCTCAGCACAACAAAGGAAACAATGAGCAAAGTGAAAAGACAACCTGTAAAATGGGGGGAAAAATTGCAAAGCATATACCTGATAAGGGGTTAATATCCAAAATATATGTAGAACTCATACAACTAAATAACTGGAAAAAAAAGAATCTACTTTTAAAAATGGGCAGAGGAACTGAATAAACATTTTCCCAAAGAAGGCATACAGATGGCCAACAGTTACATGAAAATATGCTTGACGTCACTAATCATTAGAGAAATGCAAATCAAAACCACAGTGAGATATCACCTCATACTTGTTAGAGCTGCTATTATCAAAAAGACAAGAAATAACAAGTGTTGGCGAGGGTGTGGAGAAAAAGGAACTCTTGAGCACTGCTGGTGGGAAGGTAAATTGGTGCCACCACTATGAAAACAGTATGGAGGTTCCTCAAAAACTTTAAAATAGAACCACATATGATACAGCAATTTCAATTCTGGGTATATATCCAAAGAAACAGTCACTCTCTCAAAAAGATATCTGCACTCTTATGTTCACTGCAGCATTATTTACAATAGCCAAGACATGGAAACAACCTAAGTGTCCATCCACTGGATAGATAAAGAAAATGTGTCATTTATACAATGAAATATTATCCAGCCATCAGAAAAAAAAAAGGGGGGGGGGAATCCCTGACATTTACAACAGCATGGATGAAACTTTGAGGGTATTATGCTAAGTGAAATAAGTCAGGTAGGGAAAGATATCGATAAATACTATATCTCACTCATATGTCAAATCTAAAAAAATCAAATTCACAGATACAAGGAACAGACTGGTGGTTGCCAGAGGTGGGGGATTGAGGGGTAGGGGTGAGTGAAATGGGTGAAGGTGGTCAAAAGGTAAAAACTTCCAGTTATAAGGTAAATAGGTTGTGAGAATGTAATGTACAGCATAGTGAATATAGTTAACAATACTCTGCTGTATATTTAATGACTTCTACAAGAGTCAACCTTAAAAGTTCTCATCACAAGAAAAAAATTTTATCCATGTGAGGTGATGGATGTTAACTAAACTTACTGTGGTGATCATTCTGTAATATATACATCTATCAGATCATTATGTTGTACACCTTGGACTAATACTGTATAATATGTCAATTATATCTCAATAAAACTGGGAAAATATTAATTACCATGTGCTCAATAATTTCTTTCAAACCAAGCATTTAATAATTCTATTTCTAGAACTAAGTCCTAAGAAATTAATCAGATATTTTATTTCATTCCTTTTTCTAACATATATTAAGTGCTTACTCTAACCATAGCAACTAATATTTAGTAAATGCTTTGGGCATTAAAAGGTAGTGGTTAAGAGCATGGACCCTAGAGCCAGATTACTTGTGTCTAAATATTGTCTAGCTGGTCAAGTCAATTAACTTTTCTATGCCTCTATTCCTTCATCTGAAAATGAGAATAATGATAGTAGCTGGTTCATAATTTGGCTGTGAGGATTAAATTAGTTAACATTTATAAAATGCTTAGAACAGTGCCCAGCACATATTATGAATTGCTATATAGGTTTCTGTTTTGATCCTGTGTTAGCTTCTGTTCTAAATGCTTTACTTGTACTTAGTCACTTAATCCTCACAGCTACCGTATGAGGTAGAGTCTGTTGCTTCACAGAGTGCATGTGAGGCAATAAAATGTTATTTATGTCAGAGGCAATAAAATGGAGGCTAAGGGAGGTGGAGCAACATACTCAAGTCAGGATTTGAACCCAGGTAGAATGGCTTCAGAGCCTGTGCATATAATCACTAAGCTCTACAACATTCCAGGCACTTCTCTGGGCACTATAAAGATAGAGCTCCTGTTCCCATGAAGACAAGGAAGACAGATAACAAAAGGAATTAAGAGTAATAAATGAATAAGATAAATTCAGGTAAATTTTAAAGAGTAATGTACTAGAATATAGCTGGCAGGAATACTCACCAACATTTGACAGGGCAGAGAAGACCTCTTTGAAAAGCCAATATCTGAACTCAGAAACTAAAAAACAAGGAGATATGAAGATAATTGATTTCTGTAAATGGAAATTCTTCACTGCATTATTGCAAAAGCAGTGGGAATGAATAAATAAATAAAAATAAATAAACAATTTATTATCATGACATATTTCAAAGATGTTACACTAATCATGCTGCTTAGGAATATTTAATAATATGATAATATAGTATATTATAAAGTTAATTGAAACAAGTAGAAATTCAAATCTATATATAATTTAATTTCTATTATTATTTACCACATATATGCATAGAAAAACATCTATATACATAGAAAAGCATATATATGCATCCATAGAAAAGGAACTAGGAGGAAATACAAGAAAATGTTTACATTGATTAACTGTAAGTAGCACTATTACACAAGATGTTTATTTTCTTGTTATATTTTCTGAATTTTCTTTTTCTAGAAACAAAAAAAAAGTTTTAATGTTGATTCCTAAATGCAATCAACAAGAAAATCTATGAATAGAATGTTAATAATTTATTGACTCATAATGTTCTAGGGATGTCATGTATTATCTTAATTGCTATTTCATAGGTCAGAAAACTGAAACCTAAAAATATTAAATAACCCATCCAAGGTAATACATCTGGTTGAGTTGCCAGATCAGATTCAAACTACATCTGTCTGATATCAAAATCTGTGAGCTCATTACAGAATTTTATTTTTATAGTATATATTTCTATTCATAATCATATTCATGAAATCAATATATACTTGTTAGGGCAAGTCAACTAATACTAAAATATAAAAGAAAAAATCAAGCAGAGCTGTTTTTGGAATAAAAAATTAGAAATAATCTAAAATCCAATTAAAAAAAAAAAAGTCGAGGGCTTCCCTGGTGGCACAGTGGTTGAGAGTCTGCCTGCCGATGCAGGGGACACGGGTTCGTGCCCCAGTCCGGGAGGATCCCACATGCTGTGGAGCGGCTGGGCCCATGCGCCATGGCCGCTGAGCCTGCACGTCCGGAGCCTGTGCTCTGCAACGGGAGAGGCCACAACAGTGAGAGGCCCGCGTACAGCAAAAAACAAAAAACAAAAAACAAAAACAACAAAAAACAAAAAAGTCGATTCTTACATATCTACATGCTAAAATATTAAACAGGCATTAAAAACACTATTTAAGGGGAGAAACCAAGACGGTGGAGGAGTAGGAGGATGTGGAGTTCATCTCTTTCCAAAATGCATCAGGAATACATCTACAGATGGAATAATTCTCACAGAACACCAGCTGAACACTAGCAGAAGACTTTGGACACTGGAAAGGACAAGAAAGATCCCTACATAACTGGGCAGGACAAAAGAAAGGAAAAAGAGCAGGAGAGGAAGCAGGATGGAATCTGCACACCAGGGGGAGCTGAAGCAGAGGAGAGTTTCCCACATCCGAGGAAGCCCCCTCACCCACAGGGAAATCAGTTGGGACAGAAGGGGAGCATCTGAGGCTGTCGAAGAAGGGTGAAGCAGCTGGTCTGTGGCAGACAGGACAGAGTGAGACCTACATAGACGGTCTGTGCCACAGCTCTGAGCTCCCCAGACTGGGACGTGTGTCCGCCGATGCACACGGGGGCTGAGAGCAGGAATGTGGGGATTGGAGAGAAAACCCAGGGGTAGGACTGCTGTTGGCTGTCAGGAGACAGCTTGAAGGGATGGGAGGGAAGAAATCTGCAACCAGGAATGCTTGTGGAGAAACACAGACTGCCACAGAAGCAAGGCGCCACTGTTGGATGACATGCAGGGGATGGAGCCGCCATCGTAGCCTCTCTCCCCACCCCACACACCAGACCCCCTCCCCACTAGGTGCTAGGAAAAGCCCCACCAGGGCTGACCTTCTTGTGCTGGATGCCAGGTGCTAGAAAAGGATCCCTCTAGGGCCAGATCTCTAACACCCTTGGCTGCTGCCTTTCCCGTGTACGTGTCACTGTCAGGGTCCGCATGACCCAGGCAGTTGTGCCATCTCCATGCCCTGTCCTCGCCAGGGCAGACCCAAGTGCTCCAGGGCAGCCTCGGGAGCAGAGTCCTGTGGGTGGCCCACACACAGAGGTGGGGCTAAAACCGCAGCTGAGCCCCAGGGATGGGGCGACTAAGAAAGAGGAACAAAAATCTTTCAGTGCAGCTGCACAAACCACAGATTAAATCCCTGCAATCAGCTTGGTAAACCCTACATCTATGGAATATCTGAATGGACAACGAGTGTTCCCACAACTGAAACTGGTCTAGTTCTAGCAGCTGTGGACTTTGGGGACTAGTACACGTGGGAGTTGGGCCAGGTCAGAGTCTGAGCTGCCCAGTGCCCAGAGAGGGACCAGAGACCTACCTAGAGGTTTTGGAGGGTCTCCTGGGGAGGCAGAGGTTGGCTGTGACTCACGGTGAGGGCAAGGACACTGACAAGCTGAGACCCCAGGAAAATACAATTGTGACTATTTTTTTTGTTTGTTTTGTTCTGTTGTTGTTTACTAGTTTTTATTTTTAATAGCTTTTAATATATTTTTAATTGTTTTATATTTCTATATTTATGTTACTTTTGTGTTGTTCTGTGTTTTTTCCTTGTTTTATTTTCTTTTGTTCTATTTTGTTTTTATCTTTTTTTCTTTTGTTCTATAGAAGAATCAATATTGTGAAAATGACTATACAACCCAAAGCAATCTACAGATTCAATGCAATCCCTATCAAATTACCAAAGGAATTTTTCACAGAACTAGAACAAAAAATTTTACAATTTGTATGGAAACACAAAAGACCTCAAATAGCAAAAGCAATCTTGAGGGAAAAAAAAAGAAATGGAGCTGCAGGAATCAGGCTTCCTGACTTCAGACTATACTACAGGACTACAGTAATCAAGACAGTATGGTACTGGCACAAAAAAAGAAATATAGGTCAATGAAACAGGATAGAAAGCCCAGAGATAAACCCACGTACCTATGGTCACCTAATCTGCAACAAAGGAAGCCAGAATATACAACAGAGCAAAGACAGCCTCTCCAATAAGTGGTGCTGGGAAAACTGGACAGCTACATGTAAAAGAATGAAATTAGAACACTCCCTAACACCATACACAAAAATAAACTCAAAATGGATTAAAGACCTAAACGTAAGGCCAGACACTAGAAAACTCTTAGAGGAAAACATAGGCAGAAAGATCTTTTTTGACCCACCTCCTAGAGTAATGAGAATAAAAACAAAAATAAACAAATGGGACCTAATTAAACTTAAAAACTTTTGCACACCAAAGGAAACCATTAAAAACACGAAAAGACAACCCTCAGAATGGGAGAAAATATTTGCAAATGAAGCAACTGACAAAGAGTCAATCTCCAAAATATACAAACAGCTCATGCAGCTCAATATCAAAAAAAAAAAAAACCAACAACCCAGTCAAGAAATTGGCGGAAGACCTAAATAGACATTTCTCTAAAGAAGACATATGGATGGCCAAGAGGCACATGAAATATGCTCAACATCTTTAATTATCAGAGAAATGCAAATCAAAACTACGATGAGATACCACCTCACACCAGTCAGAATGGCCATCATCACAAAATCTACAAACAATAAATGCTGGAGAGGGTGTGGAGAAAAGGGAACCCTCTTGCACTGCTGGTAGGAATGTAAATTGATAGAGCCACTTTGGAGAACAGTTTGGAGGTTCCTTAAAAAACTAAAAATAGAGCTACCATGTAACACAACAATCCCACTACTGGGCATATACCCAGAGAGAACCATAATTCAAAAAGACACGTGCATCCCAATGTTCACTGCAGCAGTATTTACAATAGCCAGGACATGCAAACAACCTAAATGTCCATCAACAGAGGAATGAATAAAGAAGATGTGGTACATATATACAATAGAATATTACTCAGCCATAAAAAGGAATGAAACTGGTTCATTTATAGAGATGTGGATGGACCTAGAGACTGTCATACAGAGTGAAGTAAGCCAGAAAGAGAAAAACAAATGTCGTATATTAAAACATATATGTGGAATCTGTAAAAATGGTATAGACAATCTTATTTACAAAGCAGAAATAGTCACAGATGTAGAGGACAAATGCACAGATACCAAGGGGAAAGAGTGGGTGGAGGGGGATGAACTGGGAGATTGGGATTGACATATATACACTATTGATACTATATATAAAATAGATAACTAACGAGAACCTACTGTACAGCACAGGGAACCCTACTCAGTGCTCTGTGGTGTCCTAAATGGGAAGGAAATCCAGAAAAGAGGGGATATATGTATACATATAGCTGATTCATTTTGCTGTACAGTAGAAACTAATACAGCATTGTAAAGCAACTATACTCCAATAAAATTTCTTTTTAAGTAAGCTACTAATTATTTCACCATACCAACATATAGAAAACTTAGGATATAGAAATTCATCAAAGACTGTGACATTGTCAAGCCTCACAATTGCCTCATTAGTATTTTGAAGAGAAGTAAGTAGAGTTAACATCAGTGATGGCTAGCCAAGTTCTGTTTTAGATAGGCCCACTGTCTGCTGGAAAAGGAAGTAAGGGGATGTATAAATTACCGATTGTTTTCTATTTGTTTGAAGTAATTAAACCAAATAATTTCTGTCATTATTTGACAGAATAATTATTTCAATTATTATTATTTTTTCAATTATTTCAATTATTATTATTTCAATAATTATTTCAATTATTTGATTGTACTATTTACTAAGTAGTAAAACATATTTCCATGAAATTATAATGGAATTTATCTAATTCATCATAATCATTAAATATGTTGTTGGTTTCTTAAGTAAGAAAAAAACTATTTAAAATAACTATATGATAATGAGGGAAATGTTTATGGAATGTAAGGAAATTAAGGCAATACAAAAGTATTCAACATCACACAATTTAATTCTAACAATGCAAAAATATATAACCTAGGAATTTTTTTAATAAAAGAGGAGAAATATACTAAATTATTAGTATTTGTATTTCATCAGTAGGATAAGGAGAGATTTCTTTTTGCTATTTTATATTTTTCACACTTTCTGAAATGAGCATATATAGTATATTAGTAAAGAGCGTGGTCTCCCAAGCTAGACTGCCTGATTGGAATCCCAGCTCTATCACTTACTAGTTGCATGACCTCAGACAAGGTTCTTACTTCTCTATGATTCAAATGTCTCACTCTGTAAAATGGCAATAAGAGAACCAATCTCATAGGATTAAATGAATTAATATAAATAAACCAGTTAGAACAGTGCTTGGCACATACTAAGAACTACATAACTGAGGTATTTTTCCTTCTATAATGGAAAAATAAAGTTGTTTAAGAAGAAAAAAGCATGACTACACTGAAACATAATTCAATAATTCCTTTTTTCTTCTTTATATTTTATGGAACAAATAGCTGAGAGATGGGAGAAATTTGTGCCTCTTTGGACTTTTTTCTTACGAAATGAACACTTTGAGCTCTTTTAATTCTCTATCTCAAATTCAGCTATTCATCACATTCTATTGATGACTGCCTCCATATTTGGAAGCCCAGGTTTACTTAGGGACAGGATTAGCACATAGTAGGGCTGGTTTAAATAATAGTTACAGATAATAATGGGCAATAAGTAATAGATAACTTTCCCAGAGGCTATAAGAGTCATGTGTTCTCCATGTCTACATTGTACACGTGTGTTTTCCACCTGCCCAGCATCAACCACTGCTCCCCCAGTGGCTGTTCCCACCTCCCTTCTCAACTCCTGGTCAAGGATGAATAACATTTTCCAAGTCTAGTCAACAAGATTCCTACCCAGGACTTTTTCAGGAACAAGTAGTAAAGCAGTATTCACTTCCCACTGTTAAGATAAAACCCTAGAACTGCTATTAGGCCTTTTTTGCCACTGCACTGGGAAAACCTATGAGGTCTATGAAGAAGTCAGACCAAAGATGAAGACAGTATCTTGGTGGAATCGTTGAACACCTGGATGTTCTGTGGTTGAAGCCAAATGTACTTGTGGACATTCAAGTCCTATCAGCTGACAAATTCCCTTTTATGCTTTAACTAACTGCAACATGTTTGCCACTCACGACCAAAAAAAGTCATTATTAATTCTCACTTAATATTTAAAATAACACTATAATGTCAATACTATTATCCCAATTATGCATTAAGAAACTGAGACTTAGAAAGGTCATGTATAATTTACCTTAAACTGTCAACCAGAAACTGGTAGAACCAAGATTTGAACCAGGGCGGTTCAGGCAGTCTGGTCTAACTCCCCAGGTCACCTCCTCGTCTGTGCCCTCACTATGTTCCACACGTGTTTCTATCGGTGCACCTGTAACCTGGTTTAATTTTCCTCTGTCTTTTCCTGTCAGTCAGGGAGCCCATCCTCTTATCATCAGTGGGGCAAATGCTGAATAAATGTTTTGTCAAATACAGTGACCTTTGCTCAACCAACTTCTGCTGGAGATTTTTGCCCTCATCAAAAGAAATCATTTCTTTGCTTATGGACCACACACTTAGGGTCAAACTAACTCCTGGACTTTTCAAGGCACATGTTAAGATCTACAGTTACTGAAGGCATTGACTTACAACCTCACTCAAAACGACTTAGAATACAGCTAAGCCTATAGAATCTCTGAGAGTCTAAGACACATGTCCACATTTAGTAAGACTCTGGCAGTCCCAATTATAACCCACTGTTCTTGTCACACAGAATATGCTACAAGTGTCACAATTGTTTAGTTGTTTTCCCACCTGGGACACCTCTCTCTCTCTCTCTCTTACTCTCTCTCAACCTCAGAATATGACCTTATTTGGAAATAGGATCTTTACAGATGTAATTAGTTAAGGTGAGGTCATTCTGGAGTAGGGTGATCCCTTAATCCAATATGACTGATGTGCTCATAAGAAGAAAAGACAGACACACACAGGGAGAACTATGTGAAGACCAAGGCAGATATTGGCAGCAGGCATCTACAAGGCAAGAAATGCCAAGGATTGCCAGCAATACCAGATGCTAAGAGAAAGGAATGAAACATATTCTGCCCTAGAGACTTCAGAGAGAGCATGACACCACCAGCACCTTAATTTCAGTCTTGTAACCTCCAGAACTGTGAGAAAATAAATTTCTGCTATTTTAAGTCACCAGTTTGTGATATTTTCTTATAGCTGCCCTAGAAAACTAATACTGTACCCTTGGGCAATAAATAATAATATTTAACTCTCAGGACCATTAAGAGGATTGGATGGCAGAAAGTACACAAATAGTTTATCAGTGGTGGTACATAGTAAATAGTCAAGAAAAGGTAGCTTCGGACTTCCCTGGTGGCGCAGTGGTAAGAATCTGCCTGCCAATGCAGGGGACACGAGTTCGATCCCTGGTCCAGGAAGATCCCACATGCCGCAGAGCAACTAGGCCTGTGCCCCACAACTACTGAGCCTGTGCTCTAGAGCCCACACACCACAACTACTGAGCCCATGTGCCTCAACCACTGAAGCCCACGTGCTCTAGGGCCTGGGTGCCACAACTACTGAGGCCACGTACTGCGACTACTGAAGCCCGCATGCCTAGAGCCCATGCTTGGCAGCAAGAGAAGCCACCACAATGAGAAGCCCACACACCATAACGAAGAGTAGCCCCCACTCGCTGCAACTAGAGAAAGCCCGCACATAGCAATGAAGACCCAATGCAGCCAAAATTAATTTTAAAAAATAATTAAAAAAAAGAAAAGGTAATGATTATTACCAATAGTGTTGTTAATAATTTTATACTATGAGATGATAGTAAGAATTATGTAACTCTCAGAGAAAGAAACATTATGCCCCCCACTCAATCTTTCAGGTTGGAACACCTGGCATCTCCCTACTCAAGAACCTCTCCCAGTAATGGCAACTGAATAGCACAACTAGGGTACAGAAGTTCTTGCCTGGCCATTAAATTCAGCCTTTGGGGAACTCTGCTTGACACCACTGACATGTCTTTGTCTGGAAGTGGAAGTGGGACCTAGTCAATAGATATCTCTCATGTACCCCCAAAAAGAACCATCAATCTTAGCCTAGGTGACTGTCACATTGAACATTTTCAGGCAGCTTTTTCAACCTTGGAGGTTTTGGCAACCTGCCAGTAATGAAGATGTATTAATGCTTAATGCAGCTTAATGTAATAGGTGTCATGTTCATAATTTACCGAAGCTCTTTCTAAAGCATTAAATTCATTTATACTCCTTAAAAGCTACTCAATCATGAGGGCTAAGTTAGTTCGGTTGGGTTTCTTTTTTAGGATCAAATGATATATAAATTGTTAACATATCCAAACTCATCCATTAGTGCATGTGAAAGCAATAAATGTGCCAAAGTAGCAATAACATGATCGAGGAAAGTCATTGTGGTCATTAGGGCTGAAAGGGTTTCATTTATGGCCCTGAGAAAGAGAATGAAGGCTGTAAAATAGACCCAGGAGCTCCCACTGACCAGGGACCCTGCCTCATTACGCTCTGAAAAAAATAAAACAAAATGTATATTTTAGGTGTTCAAAAGTGACAATAGGTTTTGCTTTCTGTTTTAAAGAGAGTTGTCCCTCCTGTTTCCATCCACCTTTTTGAGAAAAGAAAAATGGAATGGATTGATGAGAGTTTCACATTCCAACTGTCTGGTCATAGAATATTGATTGGCCTCTTGGTAAATAACTCTAAGCAAAACAGGGGGCACGACTAATGAGAGGCCTTGCTTGCTGGACAGATCTGGGAGGTCAAGAATTGATAGAATTATAAATCCTAGCACTGTGTTTCCAAAGTAGCCCCGGGTTCAACACAGGGATGAGAGGAACCTATAGCTTTGTATATCAGATTAAGGCAAGTACTATCTATTACCCCATTATGATCTGCTGACATTCACCATTTCTGAAGTTCCCTCTCCCTCCCAGAAAATATTGCAGAGCACCAAGGAGCACTGTAAAAAGAGAGGTAGGAGAGCAAATTAATAAAATTTTAAAAGTAAAGTTATTCTAAGTTAGTGCTTCTCAGTCCTTGGTATAATTAAAATCATCTGGGAGATTTAATAAACTAGCAATATCCTGAGCCCATCCCAGACAATTAAATCTCTAAGGGTGGGGCTTGGCTATCAGTATTTTTTAAATGCTCCAGAGAATTCTCTTGTGCAGCCAGGATGTAACCATTAATGTAACTAATATTTAGGAGTCATTACAAAAGCTCTAAGTAAAGATGGCATAACACATTAGCATTTCTTCTTATTTAGAGTTCTCCATGGAGCAATGTGTTGCCCACATTCAGTACTTGCCTAAGTATGTCCTCAAGAACTTAACAATCTGTTCAGGTCTCCTCTGCTGGACGCTTCTGAAATCAGGGGTGGCCCTCTACCCAGGAGTCACGTCAGTGGCTGAAAACTACGGGTTTAAAGTGTAGTTCGTTCTCCAAGGAAAGTTGTGCTGTTGATAGAGGGGCACTTGCCCTCTCTCAGTTCACAAAGTATGCCAGGTCTTGCTGTGGCTTTGGCCCTCACTCACCTGAACAAACAGCTGGACCAGTGATCACCAGAGATTTTACCAAAGGAGAACCTGCTGAAGATGTCTCCATTAGCTCCTGTTTTGTCTATGAAAAGTCACACCTTATCTTCATAGCAGGAGAGCTGGATCTGGAAGGAGTCTTTGCTGAGCAGAGGCTGAATAAAGTGCGGGGCCAGGGGCAACTATAGGGGTGGGTGGCAGCTCTAACCGAAATTCAGACAGCCCACTAGAGGATCAGGGAGTAAGTGTATCTAACCACCTCTAATTAAGTCATGTCATGTAGCCAGATTTGACTTGGAGAAAGAAATGCCTACAGTAATTGCATTTAGTTCATTTTGTAGCATGCTCCTAATCATAACTGCTAATTCAATTGTACATTCATTCTGCCGGCCCATTGCCATTAAGCACACATTTAATTACTTCAATAAAAGATTAATATGCAGGACACAAAAGGAAGGACAGAAGACTGTGCCAAAGCACACAGCTGCCCCAGTGCTTAGCCCAGAGATAAAACAAGAATATCATTGGGCAGCATAATCCTGTTCCAAATACATCATTATTAGATGAACATTCCAGACTTTTATGTTCACGCTTGTTATGCACCGTTCCACATGCATATATTCCTGTGGCACGAGAAAGAGCTGTAACAGGCACCGACAGCTCTCCATTGTTGTCCCTGTCACACACCAACCCCCCACCCTGGCTTCCTCCAGGCTTGTAAGGTTGCGCTTATCTCGTCTCCAGGCGAAGGCTTACAGTCCCTACATTACAACATCCTGAGATAAGGGCCCTCGCTTGACATTGTTCCTGCCCGTGCTGCAAACAAGTGACAAACCTGGCATGTATAAAAAGAGAGAGAGGGAGAACAACAAAGCCAGAGCCTCATCCTCCCGCCTTCTCCCGACACCACCTCAAAGGACAGCCCATCAATTCTCCAGGATGTACACAATCATTATTGTAGGGGAAACAAAGGCCAGTGTCAATTGTGCAGTGTTATAAAGCAGTCCCTCAAATTAAAACCATGTACCTAACTGCATCTGATGGCAGAAGCTATTTAGCAGTGATATTTTACGGAAAGGCAATGAAAAGCAATAACTGCTTTATTTAATGTATCTGTTCAATCCAGCTGCCCTGGATAGGCCTTAATAGAAGCTGTCGATCAATGTCAGGCCCTTAGAAATAACTGCACCAGACTGCAATAAACATGAAGGAAAGATAACTAGACCTACTGATCAGCCTCTTGTTACCTTTCCTGCACCCAGAGATTTGTCATTTGTTTATACTGCTCATAATAGCCTGCTCGATGATTATCATCGTACCCACCTGGTATTGTGGTGGGCACATCAGGGTGGGGAGTGAGAGAGGAGAAGAAGCAACGTTGGAAGGAGAGGGAGGGGAAGGGAATATAAAATGTAAGGCAAAAAGATGAGGGATAATGAAAGTTTGTTCAGAACATGTGAGGTTAAACCGCGTAAAGTGGGCATTCTGGAACACTTGTTAAAATGCTAACATCACTCTCCCTTTCTTTACCACCTCCCGACAATCTTTCCCTTAAGATTAATTAAACAGGGCATGAATGTTTAGTTGCAGTGTCTTCAACAAATCCTTGTGCTACGAAGAAGATACTAAGGAGACCTATAGCTAGGACAACCCAACCCCAACCATAACTTCACTGGCCCCTCTCCATCCATCCACCCTGAGTGGTGGTGCCTCCCTGTGCTCCAGTGTCAGCTCTCTCCAACGGGGTCTACTCTCTGTCCTTACACAAGCTCATCCACTCTTGGGTCCTTACCACCTATAACAGGGGCTAGCCATCTACAACCTAAAGACCAATCTAGCTAGCAGCCTATTATATAAAGTTTTATTGGAACACAGCTGCCCCATTCATTTAGGTTTTGTACTTGGCTGCTACAGTACTAAGATGGCATCGAATAGTTGCAGCAGGTACTATATTGTCCCCAAAGCCTGAAATATTCACCACCTGGCACTTTTCAGGTAAAGTTTGCTGACCCCTGATCTATATATAAATCATTTCAAAATATCTTTCTCCAGCTATACCTTTCTTCTCTTCTCTAGACCTGTGCTTCCATTTGTCCCCCACCCCAACCCTTCCATCTGGCTGTTGACATATAACTCATATAAATCTAATTTTTTTTTCAAACCTACAGTTTCTCCTGTTTGGTATCTCAAGTAATGGCCTCACCATCTGTTTAAGCACCCAGATGAAAAAGCTGAGTCATCTTTAGCAAAAACCTCACTCTCTGTTTTTCCTCCCCATCCGCTCTCCCACCACCTTCCAATCAGCCCTACCCTATCCCCTCTGTCGCTGAAATGTACCTCAAATACATCTGATCCTGCCTGTTCAGAGACACTGCCCCTGCCCATTGCTGCCCACTCTATTTGCCTGGACTTTTACAACCTCCTAACCAGTCTTCCTGATTCTAATCTCTCTGCTACTACGTCCCTGCCAGAACTACCTTTCAAAAGCATAGATATAACTAAAATAATGACAATTCTTTATTTAGTGGTAAGTACTTCCCAGGCACTGTTCCAAGTACTTTCCATTTATTTATTTACTCATTTAATCCTCACTAAACCTTACAAGACAAAGTAAGCCCTATTATCAGACCCATGAGGAAACTGGGGCTTAGAAAGGTTTTGTGAACTTGCCGAGGTCACACAATTTGCAAATGCTACACTGGGATTTGAACTCAAGTCTGTCAGTCTCTAAAGCCCAAGATTTCTTGCACAACTATAATGCCTCTCCCACATTTTGGAAATCTTCAGTAGTTCCATACTCCCCATTAAATAAGGCCAACCTTAATTCATATGGCATTCAAACTTTCACTTTTCCTTTCTACTTGTTCTCCAGTCACGTGCTATCTCAAACCACTCTTGACGTGTTCTAGTCCATGAACACACCATATGACTATGCATTAATGTGCCATCTGCCTGGGAATGTGCCCTGATCCCTATACCTACTCCAACCTCCCTAGCAAAATTAATTTTCCTTCCCTAGTACTCTTATATTGTTTCAGTCATACTATAGAAGAACACTTATCAAACTATACTAGCTTCAAGTGTATTATCGATACCTCCTCAGATAGGTTCCAGATCTTTAAAAGGAGAGGCAATTTCCTACACATATTTTTATTTCTGACGCCCAGGACTTAGTAGTCAATAAACAAATGCTGGTTGAACGTTTCTTCCAAACTCGCACCTTTCCAATACATTTTTATGATGGTTCCATAGTGAGCTTTCAGAAACACGAATCAGATTCTGTGCCTCTTATTTAGGAGGATTCAGTTTCTTCTTTATGTATAGGATTTTAAGGTCCAAACTCCTTTGCATGGCATATGAGGCCTATACCATAACTCTAATTTCAACTTCTCTCCCTCCCACACGCCAGACCCAGGGAGCACCAGCCACACTGAGTTACTGTACCTTTGTACTTGCTTCTCTGTCTTCCTGGAGTGTCCCTCTCCCTCTTTGATAACTTCTGCTCATTCTTCATGACCCATATCATGTCATCTAGTCTATGAAATTTTCACCACCAGAGGAAAGTTGATCTCCCTTATTTTGGGGCTTCCATGTAACAATGATAATTATAGTCACATAGCACTTACTGTGTAGCAGTCAATGTTGGAAGTACTTTAGATATGTTGCATTGTTTATTCCCCACAGAAGAGGTAAGTACTATTATTATACCTATTTTTCAAGTAAGGAAATTAAGACACAGAGAGACTAAGTTACTTGCCTAGGGTCAAAGTGCTGCTAAGCTGAGTCCAGGAGTTGAACCTGGGGAGTCTGATGTCAGAGTTCATGCCTTTCACCATTCTACTACACCACATCACTATTCTAGTCTACATCTCCTTCACTGGAGTCCAGATCACTCTGTATTTTAATCATTGCTTTGTGTCTGTCCTTGAGTCCTCTTCCATATGTGAGCTCCTAAAGGTCACATCTCAAGGGACATGTCTGATTCATCTTCATCTGCTCAGACCTTGCACCATGCTCAGAACAAGCAGAGACTTAATAAGTCTTTGTTAAATGACTTTATGAACATCAATGTTCTTCAAGAGACCTGAAGTAAGGAGATGATGGAGGGTTTTAATGATTCAGTGATGTGCTTGTCACAAAAAATAGATGATCACAAATAAGAAAATGGATACTGTATCACTCTTAACAGATAGAACCATGGTCCTAAGTTCTAAGCTTAATTCCATCTTTCACTCGCTCTAGGGGTTGGATGCATCATTGTACTTTTCTATGCCTCCTTTATAATAAGAACCTACTTATTAAAGCCTTAGGTATTTACAAACAATGCACTTTTGTTTATTTTAAGCTATAAGAAATACAGCATTGCTGAATATTCCTTCTCTTCTCAACCTTGAAATGTCACTATGCCCCATGTCTCAGGTCTTTTTTTTTATTATTAATTTTTATTGGAGTATAGCTGCATTACAATTTTGTGTAAGTTTCTTGCTGTACAGCAAAGTGAATCAGTCATACGCATACATATATCCACTTTTTTTAGATTTCCTTCCCATTTAGGTCACCACAGATCATTGAGTAGAGTTCCCTGTGCTATACAGTAGGTTCTCATTAGTTATCTATTTTATACATAGTTGTGTATATGGGTCAGTCCCAATCTCCCAATTCATCCCAGACCCTCTCCCCACTTGGTAACCACAAGTTTGTTCACTACATCTGTGACTCTATTTCTGCTTTGCAAATAAGTTCATCTCTACCATTTTTGTAGATTCCACATATAGGCAACATTATACAATATTTGTTTTTCCCTTTCTGACTTACTTCACTCTGTATGACAGTCTCTAGGTCCATCCACATCTCTGCAAATGTCACTCTTTTGGTCCTTTTTATGGCTGAGTAATATTCCATTGTACATATGTACCACATCTTCTTTATCCATTCCTTTGTCAATGGACATTTAGATTGCTTCCATGACCTGGCTATTGTAAATACCGCTGCAATGAACACTGGGGTGCATGCATCCTTTTGAATTATGGTTTTCTCCAGATATATTCCTAAGAGTGGGATTGCTGGGTCATATGGTAGCTCTATTTTTAGTTTTTTAAGGAACCTCCATACTGTTCTCCATAGTGGCAGTACCAATTTGCATTGCTACCAGCAGTGTAGGAGGGTTCCCTTTTCTCCACACCCGCTCCAGCATATATGTCTATAGAATTTTTGATGATGGCCATTCTGACTGATGTGAAGTGATACCTCATTGTAGTTTTGATTTGCATTTCTCTAATAATTAGTGATGTTGAGCATCTTTTCATGTGCCTCTTGGCCATGTGTATGTCTTCTTTAGAGAAATGTCTATTTAGGTCTTCTGCCCATTTTTGGATGGGGTTTTTTTTTTTTTTTTTTGATATTGAGCTGCATGAGCTGTTTGTATATTTTGGAGATTAATCCCTTGTCTGTTGTTTTGCTTGCAAATATTTTCTCCCATTCTGAGGGTTGTCTTTTCATTTCATTTATGGTTTCCTTTGCTGTGCAAAAGCTTTTAAGTTTAATTAGGTCCCACTTGTTTATTTTTGTTTTTATTTTCATTACTCTAGGTGGTGGATTGAAAAGCATCTTTGTGATTTATGTCAGAGAGTGTTCTTCCTATATTTTCCTCTAAGAGTTTTATAGTATCTGGCCTTACATTTAGGTCTTTAATCCATTTTGAGTTTATTTTTGTGTATGGTATTAGGGAGTGATCTAATTTCTTTCTTTTACATGTAGTCATCCAGTTTTTCCAGCACCACTAATTGAAGAGACTGTCTCTTCTCCATTGTATATTCTTGCCTCCTTTGTCATAGATTAGGTGACCATAGGTGCATGGGTTTATCTCTGGGCTTTCAATCCCAAGGTTCAGTTCTTAAACTTCTTCTCTTCTGTTCTCTCCCTCACTCACTCCCAAAGTGATTTATTTGATCTTTGGGAAAAAAAACATTACCAAAGCTGAGATTTGGAAAGTTTCACTACTAGTGATTCAGTACAAATAAACCTATCAGTCCTACAGGTCTGAATTTGCATGACTGTAGATATACATGTCCTATGAGGAAAAATTCACCCTACCTTTTTGTTTAGAGGCCCTGAATTTATTTTACTCTAGTCATAGAGAAGGCTCTGTTATCTCCCTCTGATTGATCTCCTGAATTCCCCCTCTGTGAGGCCAGGGGTGAAACAGTACAAGTAAGCATGGTGATATGCAGCAGTCATTACAAGCACTAGCAGCTCTTCACAGTGCACAAGTGATCACTTCCTGGTATTGGTTCTGTTGAAAAAGTAAGCAGTAAAACAGAGCAACAAACTTTTAAAGGATCTCTTTGCAAATAGAGGCTGAAACTGTAGGTTGCTTTGGTTAGTTGGAAGCTTTATTTATACTTTGGCCTTGGTTTGGAAGGACAACATTTTAGAGATTCTCTTACCAGTAGTTAGTCTATGATCACTAAGATAATTGGGTTCTCTGATGTGATGGATGAGAGTGCACAAAAAGATGTCACTCTCAAATTTAATCTCTCTGAGTCTTAAAGCACTATCTTTCTTGGTGCAAAGAAAGACAAAGTCAGATGCAGGAGAAGGGAAGGATACTATACAGGTTATAAAAATCTCACATTTGTAAATTTAATAGGGTAAATAAAGTCTTGTAAAAATGCTTTTATAACAAAGGTATCTGGAATAATGCCAAAAAATAGAAACTTTAGACATTCTTGTTGATTTCATTGTACTCTAGCAATGAAAGGCAAATCATTGTGATTCGTCTAATTTTGAAGAAAAAATAGCAGCTTATTTTATCAGCAAATGTATACCTTCTGGTTATGAGACATTATTGATAACATTATGAATATTATGTGTTAGAAAATTACAACCACCCAAATCCCCTGAACCTTAAAGAAATCAAGGTTAGCCTAACAGGAATCAGCGCTCAGATATCTTTAAGTTCACCAGCTTCACATTTACGTTTTATTTTTAGTTGGTTCCTATAGGAATCTATGATGAAACTTGAAGAAAGTTTGCTTATGTCCTTTTAGCTTCAAGAACCTTATTTTTAAAAAGTCCCAATAAATTTTTCCTTAAAAAGTTTTGATGTTTTTTGGAAATCACTTTTTTGGTTAGATGAGAGAACACCATCATGTACCAACATTAGTTTAGGTCTAATATTAATTCACCTCAGAGTTGCTTTCCCCAATCCTTTCTCAGGTTTCCCCTATAGGCTACCTCTGAAATTTTGAATACAGCATGTATTACAGTTTAAGAACTTAAGGGGGACTTCCCTGGTGGCACAGTGGTAAGAATTCACCTACCAATGCAGGGGACACAAGTTCGATTCCTGGTCTGGGAAGATCCCAGATTCCGCGGAGCAACTAGGCCTGTGCTCCACAACTACTGAGCCTGCGCTCTAGAGCCCGCGAGCCACAACTACTGAAGCCCACGCGCCTAGAGCCTGTACTCTGCAACAAGAGAAGCCACCGCAATGAGAAGCCCACGCAACGCAACGAAGAGTAACCCCCGCTCGCCGCAACTAGAGAAAGCCCGCGCGCAGCAACAAAGACCCAATGCAGCCAAAAAATAAAATTAATAAATAAAATTAATTTTTTTCCTTTGTTAGAAACTCTTAAAAAAAAAAAAAAAGAATTAAGGGCACAGTGTAGCCATTCCTTCGCTGGTTAGCAACCAAACACCTACCACCATCCCCAGATGCCCCAGCCTGCCTTATTGACCATGAGATATAAGCTTTTATTAGGTGGGATTTCTGGGAGAGCCTTGGTATCTCCTGATTTGAAAAAAAAGGGTTAGGGGATACGTTGGCTGGCATAGCCCTTTGCTTCTCTCTTCCTCCTCAACTTTCTGACTGGAATGCAAACATTTGTCCTGGAGGTGCAACAGCTACCTTGTAACCACAAGCCCATAAGCAAGAGGATAAAGGCATACATAGAAGGGATGGCAGAGAAAACTATAGAAGAAGCTTGGTGCCTGATGACACCACTGAAGTATCATAGCAGTGCTGAACAACCTACCCCTGAACTTCTTATTGTGTGAAATAAACAAACCCTGTCTCTTTAAACTACTGTTAAATTATCTGGTACTATCAGCCAAATGAACTCTCGATGATTAAAAAAACTGTCTGATGAAAGTGAAAGTAGGGGGGAAAATAACAATAAAGTCATGAATTTTTTAAAATATAAGCAAAACAAAGCAAGACAGGAGAGCCAAGTAAGGTTTTCAAGACACAAAAAACTAGCTCCAGATGGAAAGGTGCACCTTTCCAGACAACACCAGCATCGATTGAGTTCTCCAAGTGAAGGGCTAAAGAGGTTCCTGAGACAGTGCCTTAGAGCACTAAGCTCCTATTATAACATTCTGCACTTTGAAATGAGCATTTAGAGTATCTTTTAAGTCAAAACCTTTACCTGTGTGGTTTAGGTCATAAGGGGACAGGGAGTGGGGGAGGGCAGAGAGGGTGGAGGCTTATAGGTGGAGAAGTTAAGGTTTCTAAGACCTGATTCTATTTACAATCGACCCTTCATATCCATAGGTTCTGCATTCATGGATTCAACCAACCATGGATTGAAAATATTTGGGGAAAAACTTTCCAGAAAATTTCAAAAAGCAAAACTTGTATTTGCCATGTGCCAGCAACTATTTACATAGCATTTACATTGTAGTAGGTATTACAAGTAATCTAGAGATGATTTAAAGTATACAGGAAGATGTGTGTGGGTTATATGCAAGTACTACACCATTTTATATAAGAGACTTGAGCATCTGCAGATTTTGGTAACTGCAAAGTCCTGGAACCAATTCCCACCACCAGAGAATACCAAGGGACAACTGTATTTAGCTTTCAATTCTACTGTCTGGGCAAAAAAAAAATTACGTGTGTATTATATATGTATATTATGTATATTATATATGTATATATTTATAAAAATTATATATATATATGGAGAGAGAGAGAGAGAGAAAGAAATGCAAGATGCTTATTGTTTACCGTTCATTTGATGTTCATCTATTCAGAGCTGCACATTCCTTGAGGTCAAAGATTAAGTCTTTTCATTCACTCTAGTGCCTGGCACACAGTGGGACATTCAATAAATGCTTGTTGAATAAATGAATGAATGCCATTTCTATTTAATTCTACTGCTGCAAATTTTTCTGGCTTAACCTCTCTAAAACAATGATTAATATAGTAAAAAGAAATTAATTCCTGATTTTTTCTTCTCTATATTCCTTGACCTTTCCTCATAAAAACACTATTTATCTCTTAATATATCTCCAGTTTCATTCCCATCGGAAGGATCTGAGGAATCTATTGCTGTAAATAGAATAAATGAAGAGGGCAAGAGTTCTTCGTCCTTCCATTCATCTCCCCAGAGTCTCTACTCCATTTCTGCTGCTGCTCTGCCTTCTGGGAGTAAATGGAACAAGAAGCTAACACTGTGTTTAATGAGAAAATAATCAACTATTGCCTATACAACATGGCTAGAGCCAAAAACATCCAAGGGGATCTGTTTCCAACATTTTCACACAAATTGCATAAATACCAGAGATGACATTATAAAACTTAATTTGGATTCCATTTGTTTTTACTTACCAGGGGGCATTTGGAACAGTAGATAATCCCAGAGTTCTCTCTTTCACAGAAAAGTTAAATAAATAGCTTTCTATTTATTGCATGAGGAAATCTCTACCTGACAATTATCAAGTAAGCAGGGCTGAGATACTGCACCAGGAGCTGATCCATCCATCATGCTTTTTCCCTTGGATATGATTCTGACTGGTGTCAGCCAAGCCCCGCTGTGAACTTGAGCACCTTTTACCCAGCATGGTGTCAGTGAGGTTATTTTAAGCCTTGGGAATAATAATGACATAAGTTTTTATAGCAGCTTTTAAGTCAAAAGATGTCTAAGTGATTTTCCCTACCCACCGGCTTAAACCTTTGTTTTCCCTTGCATTTTTAAAGCATTTCAGCATGAATCTGAGACCATAAGCACAAGTGGCGTAAATGGCTCAGGAAGATGAAGCGATCGGGAAGACAGAGTGAACAGCCCACGATAAACAAGCTGAGAGCAATGAGCTCCTGGATGGAGCCACATGTATCTGAAACGTGGGAAGTTGCCTCTAGGGGCACTCAGAGATAATCAGCGGTGTTCACTGAAATAGAAGGTGGAACTTAGCAGACCAAATCCCTCCAGGACAAATCCATCCCAAATTGGTACCATTTAAAGCCTCTGCAGGAATCCCACTCAGAGCATAATCTTCACTACCAGCATGAAGCCTCATTCTGCACCTCTCTCCCAGGCTGAGACCTCAGGGCCTGCTGCTTCCCTGGGAGAGCATCAGGAAAGAGTTGATGGCTGTGCAAAGTAGCAGGGCCATTATTGAGACAGCTGGCAAATTTCCCCATATTCTGTCATCCCTGCTGCTCCATCACTACAGTGGCTCTCAATTCATAGGAATAAAAAAGGGAAGGGAATGGTCAATTTAACACAGCATCAGGAGGTTTTTTTCTAGGTGACCAACTACTTTGTCAGTGGGAATCAGTTTGTCTTCGTAGAAGTCAAGTAGTTAATCACCACCAAAACCCCAAGAAGAGAAAAGGTATGCAGGTGGTTTAACAAGGACAGGCTGAGGTGTGAACCTTGCTATAGAAAAAAGCAATTGCAGCTCACTTTAAGAATGAACTTGCTGCCCAAGCCCCAGTGGTGCCAGAAGACCCAGACCTGACCCAAGGAAAGGGAGGTCCGCTTTTCTTCCTCGCACATACGTCACTGGAGAGGGTCCACGCAATTGGAGTAAGTTCCCTGAATGCTGAGTTTGAAGTGGAGGTCAGCGCCTTTTTCAGAGGCTGTGCAATAAAGAAGCAAATCACAACCTGTAAAGCCAAGGCTACCTGGAGTAAAATTCCAGCTCTGCCACTTGCTACCCATATAGCCCTTTTCAAGTCACTTATGCTCTCTGGAACTGTTTCCTCATCTGCAAAATACCTATAATGCTGCTGTGAGTTTAAATGATTTGATTTATGAAAAGAACTAAGAAATATAACTGACATTTAGTAAGTACTCAGAAACAATAGCTCTTATTCAGATAACTGGATTGCAATTTGGGGAACAAAACAAACCAATTGTGGGGAAGATTCAGCATGGAACTAGGTGGTGCACCAGGACTCTTACAAATCAACTACCTACATATGGAAAAAGTTTACAACAAACTTTTTTTCGCTGTTTTTACTTTTAGTTCCAAACTTTCTAGGTCTTAGAAAAATAAGCACAAAACTCAGAGCTCTGAAAAAAACTTAATTGTAAACTATATTCTTGGGCTTCCCTGGTGGCGCAGTGGTTGAGAGTCTGCCTGCCGATGCAAGGGACACGGGTTCGTCCCAGGGGTCTGGGAAAATATCACATGCCCCGGAGCAGCTGGGCCCGTGAGCCATGGCCACTGAGCCTGCGCGTCCGGAGCCTATGCTCCACAACGGGAGAGGCCATCACAGTGAGAGGCCTGCGTACCGCAAAAAAAAAAAAAAAAAATATATATATATATATATATATATATTCTTAAAAAGTTTAATATACATGCATTTAAAGAAATGGATACAATGTCATCTTCTTATACACCAGGAAAACCTATATCCATCACTGAAGTCATCAATTTCAATTTTCATCACTACGCAGAATATTAACTTTTTAAATAGATGATAAAATGGTTTTTGCTGTATTGCCAATAGCGAATCTGCTCTGAGAATTTTTTTTTTTTACAATATGTACCTGAATTTACTACTTGCATAGAAAATTTTAAAGTTTTTGGTACATTTAAGAAATCAAGCAAACAGGTACTGATGAAAAAAAAATCCTTTATGATGCCCAGATCTAGTCTTTGATAATTTAAATTCAAATTTTTATTTTATTCTATTTTATTTTTTAATATCCTTACTGGAGTATAATTGCTTTACAATGGTATGTTAGTTTCGGCTGTATAACAAAGTGAATCAGCTATACATAAACATATATCTTCATATCTCCTCCCTCTTGCTTCTCCCTCACACCCTCCCTATCCCACCCCTCTAGGTGGTCACACAGCAACAAGCTGATCTCCCTGTGCTATGTGGCTGTTTCCCACTAGCCATCTATTTTACATTTGGTAGTGTATATATATCCATGCCACTCTCTCACTTTGTCCCAGCTTCCCCTTCCCCTTCCCTGTTTCCTCAAGTCCATTCTCTATGTCTGGGTCTTTATTCCTCTCCTGCCCCTAGGTTCCTCAGAAGCTTTTTTTTTTTTTTTAGATTCCATACATACGTGTTAGCATATAGTATTGTTTTCTCTTTCTGACTTACTTCACTCTGTATGACAGTTTCTAGGTCCATCCACCTCACTACAAATAACTCAATTTCATTTCTTTTTATGGCTGAGTAATATTCCATTGTATACATGTGCCACATATTCTTTATCCATTCATCTATTGATGGACACTTAGGTTGCCTCCATGTCCTGACTATTGTAAATAGTGCTGCAATGAACATTGTGGTACATGACTCTGTTTGAATTATGGTTTCCTCTGAGTATATGCCCAGTAGTGGGATTGCTGGGTCACATGGTAGTTCTATTTTTAAATTTTTAGAAAACCTCCATAATGTTTTCCATAGTGGCTGTATCAATTTACATTCCCACCAGCAGTGCAAGAGGGTTCCCTTTTCTCCACACCCTCTCCAGCATCTATTGTATGTAGATTTTTTGATGATAGCCGGTGTGAGGTGATAACTCATTGTAGTTTTGATTTGCATTTCTCTAATGATAAGTGATGTTGAGCATCCTTTCATGTGTTTCTTGGCGATCTGTATATCTTCTCTGGAGAAATGTCTATTTAGGTCTTTTGACCATTTTTGGATTGGGATGCTTCTTTATTGATATTGAGCTGCATAAGCTGTTTGTATAAGTTGGAGATTAATCCTTTGTCAGTTGCTTCATTTGCAAATGTTTTCTCCCATTCTGAGGGTTGTCTTCTCATCTTGTTTATAGTTTCCTTTGCTGTGGAAAAGCTTTTAAATTTCATTAGGTCCCATTTGTTTATTTTTGTTTTTATTTCCATTTCTCTAGCAGGTGGGTCAAAAAGGATCTTGCTGTGATTTATATCACAGAGTGTCCTGCCTATGTTTTACTCTAAGAGTTTTATGGTGTCTGGCCTAACATTTAGGTCTCTAATCCATTTTAAGTTTATTTCTGTGTATGGTGTTAGGAAGTGTTCTAATTTCATTCTTTTACATGGAGCTTTCCAGTTTTCCCAGCACCACTTATTGAAGAGGCTGTCTTTTCTCCATTGTATATTCTTGCCTCCTTTATGAAAAACAAGGTGACCATATGTGTGTGGGTTTATCTCTGGGATTTCTATCCTGTTTCATTGACCTATATTTCTGTTTTTGTGCCAGTACCATACTGTCTTGATTACTGTAGCTTTGTAGTATAGTCTGAAGTTCGGAAGCGTGATACCTCCAGCTCCATTTTATCTTTCTCAAGATTGCTTTGGCTATTCAGGGTCTTTTGTGTTTCCATACAAATTGTGAAAGTTTTTGTTCTAGTTCTGTCAAAAATGCCATTCGTTGTTTGATAGGGATTGCACTGAATCTGTAGATTGCTTTGGGTAGTACAGTCATTTTCACAATGTTGATTCTTCCAATCCAAAAACATACTATATCTCTCCATCTGTTTCTATCATCTTTAATTTCTTTCATCAGTGTCTTATAATTTTCTTCAGACAGGTCTTTTGTCTCCTTAGGTAGGTTTATTCCTAGGTATTTTTTGATTTTTATTGCAATAGTAAATGGGACTGTTTCCTTAATTTCTCTTTCAGATATTACATCATTAGTGTATAGGAATGCAAGAGATTTCTGTGCATTCATTTTATATCCCGTTACTTTACCAAATTCATTGATTATCTCTAGTAGATTTCTGGTAGCATCTTTGGGGTTCTCTAGGTATAGTATCATGTCATCTGCAAACAGTGACAGTTTTACTTCTTCTTTTCTGATTTGGATTCCCTTTGTTTCTTTCTCTTCTATGATTGTTGTAGCTAAAAATTCCAAAAGTATGTTGAATAATAGTGGTGAGAGTGGGCAACCTTGCTTTCTTCCTGATATTAGTGGAAATGGTTTCAGTTTTTCACCATTGAGAAAATGCTGGCTGTGGGTTTCTCATATGGCCTTTATTAGGTTGAGGTAATTTCCCTCTATGCCCACTTTCTAGAGAGGTTTTAACATAAATCAGTGTTGAATTTTTTCGGAAGCTTTTTCTGCATCTATTGAGATGATCATATGGTTTTTCTCCTTCAATTTGTTAATATGGTGTATCATATTGATTGATTTGCTTATATTGAAAAATCCTTGCATTCCTGGGGTAAACCCCACTGATCATGGTGTATGATCCTTTTAATGTCCTGTTGGATTCTGTTCGCTAGTATTTTGTTGAGGATTTTTGCATCTATGTTCATCAGTGATGTTGGTCTGTAGTTTTTTTGTATGTAACATCTTTGTCTGGTTTTGGTATCAGGGTGATGGTAGCCTCATAGAATGAGTTTGGGAGTGTTCTTCCCTCTGCTATATTTTGGAAGAGTTTGAGAAGGATAGGTGTTAGCTCTTCTCTAAATGTTTGGTAGAATTCACCTGTGATCCATCTGGTCCTGGGCTTCTGTTTTTGGAAGATTTTAATCACAGTTTCAAGTTCAGTGCCTATGATTGGTCTGTTTATATTTTCTATTTCTTCCTAGTTCAGTCTCAGGAGGTTGTGCCTTTCTAAGAATTTGTCCATTTCTTCCAGGTTGTCCATTTTCTTGGCATATAGTTGCCTGTAGTAAGCTCTCATGATCCTTTGTATTTCTGCAGTGTCAGTTGTTACTTCTTTTTCATTTCTAATTCTATTGATTTGTGTCTTCTCCCTTTTTTTCTTGATGAGTCTGGTTAGAGTTTTATCAATTTTGTTTATCTTCTCAAAGAACCAGCTTTTAGTTTTATTGATTTTAGCAATTGTTTCATTCATATCTTTTTCATTTATTTCTGATCTGGTCTTTATGATTTCTTTCCTTCTGCTAACTTTGGGTTTTTCTTGTTCTTCTCTCTCTAATTGCTTTAAGTGTAAGGTTAGGTTGTTTATTTGAGATGTTTCTTGTTTCCTGAGGTAAGATTGTATTGCTCTAAACTTCCCTCGTAGAGCTGATTTTGCTGCAGCCCATAGATTTTGGATTGTCGTGTTTTCATTGCCATTTGTTTTTAGGTATTTTTTGATTTCCTCTTAGATATCTTCAGTGATCTCTTGGTATTTAGTAGTGTATTGTTTAGCTTCCATGTGTTTGTATTTGCCACATATTTTTTCCTGTAATTGATATCTAGTCTCATAGCATTGTGGTCAGAAAGGATACTTGATACAATTTCAATTTTCTTAAATTTACCAAGGCTTAATTTGTGACACAAGATATGATCTATCCTGGAGAATATTCCATGAGAGCTTTAGAAGAAAGTGTATTCTGTTGTTTTTGTATGGAATGTCCTGTAAATATCAATTGTCCATCTTGTGTAATGTATCATTTAAAGCTTGTGTTTCCTTATGTATTTTCATTTTGCATGATCTGTCCATTAGTGAAGGTGGTGTCTTAAAGTCCCCTAGTACTGTTGTGTTACTGTCAATTTCCCCTTTTATGGCTGATAGAATTTTCCTTATGTATTGAGGTGCTCCTATGCTCGGTGCATAAATATTTATAATTGTTATATCTTCTTCTTGGATTGATCCCTTGATCATGAGGAAGTGTCCTTCTTTGTCTCTTGTAATAATTTTTATTTTAAGGTCAATTTTGTCTGATATGAGAATTGCTACTCCAGCTTTCCTTTGATTTCCATTTGCATGGCATATCTTTTTCTATCCCCTCACTTTCAGCATGTATGTGTCCCTAGGTCTGAAGTGGGTCTCTTGTAGACAGCATAAGTACAGGTCTTGTTTACGTATCCATTCAGCCACTCTACGTCTTTTAGTGGAGCAGTTAATCCATTTACATTTAAGGTATTTATTGATATGTGTGTTCCTACTACCATTTTTAAAATTTTTGCGGGTTTGTTATTGTAGGTGTTTTCCTTCTCATATTTCCCCCCTAGAGAAGTTCCTTTAGCATTTGTTGTAAAGCTGGTTTGGTGGTGCTGAATTCTGTTAGTTTTTGCTTGTCTGTAAAGATTTCAATTTCTCTGGCAAATCTGAATGAGATCCTTGCTGGGTAGAGTAATCTTAGTTGTAGGTTTTTCTCTTTCATCACTTTAAATATGTTCTGCCACTCCCTTCTGGCTTGCAGAGTTTCTGCTGAAAGATCAGTTGTTAACTTTATAGGGATTCCCTTGTATGTTTTTTGTTGCTTTTCCCTTGCTGCTTTTAATACTTTTTCTTTGAATTTAATTTTTGATAGTTTGATTAATAAATGTCTTTGCATGTTTCTCCTTGGATTTTTCCTGTATGGGACTCTCTGCACTTCCTGGACTTGATTGACTGTTTCCTTTCCCATATTAGGGAAATTTTCAACTATAGTCTCTTCAAATATTTTCTCAGTCCCTTTTTTTTCGCTTCTTCTTCTGGGACCCCTGTAATTCGAATGTTAGTGCATTTAATGTTGTCCCAGAAGTCTCTGAGACTGTTCTCAATTCTTTTCATTCTTTTTCTATTCTGCTCTGTTGTAGTTATTTCCACTATTTTATCTTCCAGGTCACTTATCTGTTCTTCTGCCTCAGTTATTCTGCTATTGATTCCTTCTAGAGAATTTTTAATTTCATTTATTGTGTTGTTCATCATTGTTTGTTTGCTCTTCTTCTAGGTCCTTTTTAAATGTTTCCTGTATTTTCTCCATTCTATTTCCAAGATTTTGTATCATCTTTACTATCGTTACTCTGAATTCTTTTTCAGGTAGGCTGCCTATTTCATATTCATTTGTTTGGTCTGGTGAGTTTTTACCTTTCTCCTTCTTCTTCTGTGTGTTTCTTTGTCTTCTCATTTTGCTTAACTTACTGTGTTTCAGAACTCCTTTTTGCAGGCTGCAGGTTCATAGTTCCCATTGTTTTCCGGGTCTGCCCCCAGTGGCTAAATTTGGTTCAATGGGTTGTGTAGGCTTCCTGGTGGAGGGGACTGGTGCCTTTGTTCTGATGGATGAGGTTGGATCTGGTCTTTCTGGTGGGCAGGACTGCCTCTGGTGGTGTGTTTTGGGGTGTCTGTGAACTTATTATGATTTTAGGCAGCCTCTCTGCTAATGGGTCAGGTTGTGTTCCTGTCTTGCTAGATTTTTGGCATAGGTTGTTCAGCACTGTAGCTTGCTGATTGTTGAGTGGAGCTGGGTCTTTACATTGAGATTGAGATCTCTGAGAGAGCTTTCTTTTGCCATTTGATATTACATGGGGCCAGGAGGCCTCTAGATCAATGTCGTTAACTCAGTACTCCCACCTCCATGGCTCCAGCCTGACACCCAGCCCCACAGCCTAGAAGAAAAGGGAGAAAAAAAAGAAAGAGAGAAAGAAAGAAAGAAAGAAAAAATAAAGTTATTAAAATAAAAAAAATATTAAAAATAAAAAATTAGAAAATAATATAAAAGAAAAGAGAAAGAAAGAAAAAAGAGAGCAACCAAACTAGAAAACAAATCCACCAGTGATAACAAGCACTAAAAACTTTACTAACAGAAAAAAAAAAAAATGATGGACACAACCCTAGGACAAATGGTAAAAGCAAAGTTATACAGACAAAATCACACAAAGAAGCATACACATATGCACTCACAAAAGGAGAAAAGGGGGAAAAATATATATATATAAAAGAAAAAGGAAGAGAACAACCAAATCAATAAACAAATCTACCAATGATAATAAGCCCTAACTACTAAACTAAGATAAACATAAAACCAGAAATAAATTAGATGCAGAAAGCAAGCCCCAGGTCTACAGTTGCTCCCAAAGTCCACTGCCTCAATTTTGGGATGATTCATTGTCTATTCAGGTATTCCACAGATGCAGAGTACATCAATTTGATTGTGGAGATTTAATCCACTGCTCCTGAGGCTGCATGGAGAGATTTTCCTTTCTCTTCTTTGTTCCCACAGCTCCTGGGGTTCAGCTTTGGATTTGGCCCCGCCTCTGCATGTAGGTCACCTGAGGGCATCTGTTTCCTGCCCAGACAGGATGAGGTTAAAGGAGCAGCTGGCTCACTCAGGCCAGGGGGAGGGAGGGGTATGGAATGCAGGGCCAGCCTGCAGCAGCGGAGGCCCACGTGACATTGCACCAGCCTGAGGCACACCGTGTGTTCTCCCAGGGAAGTTGTCCCTGGATCACCGGACCCTGGCAGTGGCGGGCTGCACAAGCTCTCGGGAGGGGACGTGTGGATAATGACCTGTGCTTGCACATAGTCTTCTTGGTGGCTTCAGCAGCAGCCTTAGTGTTTTATGTCCATCTCTGTGGTCTGTGCTGATAGCCGAGGTTCACACCCATCTCTGGAGCTATTTAGGTGGTGCTCTGAATCCCCTCTCCTTGAACACCCTGAAACAATGGTCTCTTGCCTCTTAGGCAGGTCCAGACCTTTCCCCGGACTCCCTCCCAGCTAGCTGTGGCGCACTAGTCCCCTTCAGGCTGTGTTCACGCAGCCAACCCCCATCCTCTCCCTGGGATATGACCTCCGAGCCCGAGCCTCAGCTCCCATCCCCCTCCCACCCCAGTAGGTGAGCGGACAAGCCTCTCAGGCTGGTGAGTGCTGGTTGGCACTGATCCTCTGTGCAGGAATCCCTCCACTTTGCCCTCTGCACCATGTTGCTGAGCTCTCCTCCTGGCTCTGAAGATCCCCCCTCCATGCCCACTCGCTGTCTCCACCAGTGAAGGGGCTTCCTAGTGTGTGGAAACTTTTCCTCCTTCACAGCTCCTTCCCAGGGGTGTTGGTCCCATCCCTATTCTTTTATCTCTGGTTTTTCTTTTTTCTTTTGCACTACCCAGGTATGTGGAGAGTTTCTTGCCTTTGGGGAAGTCTGAGGTCTTCTGCCAGTATTCAGTAGGTGTTCTGTAGGAGCTGTTCCTTATGTAGATGTATTTTTGATGTATTTGTGGGGAGGAATGTGCTCTCCACATCTTACTCCTCCACCATCTTGAAGCTCCCACTTAAATTCAAGTTTTTTAATTAACCTTAAATAGATTCTCAGACTCCAGATGGTTGCTTTAACTATTCACTGCCTAAATGTTCTGATAAGTCTAAACAAAGATCAATGTGCTATAAAATTACAGGAGATATAAAAAGAAATTACCTCCCTCAATTGGATTATTAAAATTGAAAAATTGATTTTTTACATGAATTCAAGACAGCCAATAACTTTTTCCTTTCCTCTTCTTTGAATCAATGAAGCAACAAATATGTACTGGATGCCTCCTATAGCCTCTGTAACTAAAGCTATGGAACCTCTAGAGATTTGTCAGTTACCCAAATGGATCCTCATCTGGTTGAATGGTAGGGAAACGGGGTACAGTCCTTTCAGGACTGTGATTAGAGTAGCCCTTACTGAGTGAGTCTCTTATTTGAATTTCCCACCATTGTAATGGCATCTACCTATCTATAATCTCTCCCTTTCTCTCTCTCCCCCCTCATCATATCACTAAAATGATTTAACAATAACTTGCCAATTGGAGGATAGAATCCAGCAGACATTTTATTAACAGTTCATGCAATAGATGGTCAGTGCCTAGTACCATAAGAGAAAGAGAAGGGAAAAAAATATCAGTTGAGGGTTTGCTATATGTTGTATGTTTTATATGTTTCCTCATTTAATCCTCACAATAATCCTATGTAGTACACATTATTATATTTATTTTATTAGTGAGAAGACTGAAGTTAGGAAAGGCTAAGAAACTTGCCAGAGTCATAACTAAGCACTTACAGCATCACTGTTTTTTATGAGGTCTCTACATGTGTATTACTGCTTTGTTCGTAATTACCAAGCCGACTACAGCTCTCCCCCAAACTGTTGCAAAGCATTGAGAAGCAATACTGCATATGAATAAGAGGTTTGGTTTCAGAGTCAGGCCTGCATTAAAGTCTGTGTTCTTCCACTTACTCATACAGGATTTGGGGCAAGTTATTTAACCTCTCTAGGCCTCAGTTTCCACATTTGTAAAAGGAGAAAACAGTTTACTTCATCACAAAATCATATGAGAAAATACATATACAATAGTTAGCTCAGAGCATGCTGTATTAATACCAAAAATGTATAGAGTGGCTATTATGTGCCAGGCATTATGTTAAGATTTTAAGCTCTCTCAACCACTGAGTTCAGTAAATATTCATTGCAACTAATATTTCTTTGTTGGAATAACCTAGCCATGTATAAACATTGTTTGGTACTCCCCAGTTTCAAAATCTTTATCTGACTGGCTTATCTTGGGCTTCAAAAAGACTTTTCTTTCTTTACCACATTTAAAAATAGTCTTCATCAATGTTGTTACCTATGACCCTAGCACCACGCAGTATAGGTTTCTGTAGTATCTACAACTAAGAAACAAGCTATCTACAAAATAAGACTTTAGAAGTGAGTTGTAAGGTAATAGCTACTTGAAAATCTGGTTCTATCAATATTATGAATTCAGTGACAGAAAGCATGTTCTTGGGCAACCTAACAATGAAATTGAGTAAACGACACATGGCCATTCCAATCCACAGAACAGGCTGAACGCTAAAATGGCCAAAAGAAAACCAGCCCTGCAGATGTTTAATTCAGATGCCACATGAACAAAATAACAATAGATAACAAAATTTTTGCTCTTATTTTGTGCCAGACACTAAGTGTTTTGAATTTATTAATAAATTTAATCCTCACAACATCCTATGGTATAAATACTATTATTATTATCATCTCCGTTGTATATACTTAGCACGACTTGAACAAAGGTGGGCTAGCTCTAAAGTCCATGATTCTAACCACTACACAGCAAACTCTACATAGTATTAAAGGAAAATATAATGTATAAATTCTTTAGCTGTAATAGAATCAAGTAGCAGATTTACTAGCTCATCATTTAAATCCAATTTCTTTATTCCATGAGCCCATAGCTCAATAAACTAACTATTACAGATTTTAGGCAACGCCAAACCTCATTTGAAAATATATTAAAATTCAGGGAACTTTCCCCCACTCCCATTCCCATTATTGCATTAATCAACAGAAAGTTCTACTCAACTGTAGACATCATCTTTCATTTGGAAAATTCGGTTTGCTGTGGTTAATTTTTTAATGCCTCAGATTTAGCTTCAATTACCAATGAAAAATTACAGATCTTGTATATTAAATATTAAAACATTCCTGCAAGATTGCATATAGTCTCTTCTTCTCTTTTAAAAAATAGCATAACTTCAGCTTAGATTGCTACCATCTATATTTCAACTCTTTGCACCAAATCTTCCTTTTGCTAAAAGCAAAATCTTTGTGGTTAGAATTGACCATAGAAATCTTAAGAAGCCCAATAAATCAATACCTTTGGACAATAAATGATTCTGTAAATTAGTAATATGTCAAAAGATGTAAGGAGAGTTGTCTCAAAGGAGAACTAAGCATAGTACCTCAGAGCTTGCCAGGGTTATTGTCTTTAATGGGCAAGATTGCACTGACAGGCTGAAGTCTTAGGTAATAGCAAAGCTAAATTAATTCACAGGAAATGACACTAAGAAGTAGCCAGAAAAATTAAGAACTCTTACAGTTAATTTAGTATAACAGCCAGATATTGTGATGTCACCAGATAGGCTCATAATAATGAATGGTCCCCTAGAAGGAAAAGAAGCTCTAAGTTACATAAAACTTAAGTAAACAATTTTCAGGGCCTTTCATGTAAGGATTTTAAATTTTTGATAGCACTCAAAGTTCTACTTTAACATTTTCCTACAGATTCTTGCCTAAAAGACCAGTATATCTTAAACTAAAAATCCTTTTTGTACTTTAAAAATTACTAAATTTCCTTGGGTTAGATCCAAGATGGCCTGCCTCAATGCCATATTCAATTATGTATCAAATAGTTTTATTGTAAATTTCATTTATTAATCAAGTCATACATTTATTCCACAAATGTTTGCCACTCATTATGGTTCAGTCAGTATATTTGGCACTGAGTATATAGAGAGGAATAAGAAAGACAACTCTGCAATGTCAGCCAATCCTATCTTAAAGAGAAATTGACATATTAAAGGAAAGCAATAATAACTCTTCTCAATATACAAAATGGTTTTCACAAATATTATTTTATCTTTAGAACTTTTCTATAAGGAAGCTAATGCCTTATCCTTTTTACATATAAAGAAACGGAGGCTCAAAATTTTCATGTAAATTGCTAAGGGTATCTGCTAATAAAGGAAACAGAATTTAAACTTGGAAATTCAACTACAAAATTATCACACTGTATATTGTTTCAGTGTACAAGAGGGAAATGGATGATGGGCCTGGAAATGAAACCTCAAATATTTAACCAATTAAGGATAATTTTTCTCATTGAACCTCTAAGGAAAAAGACAAGAGCAACACTGAATACTGGGAAATGTGTCTAACCACCTAAATCGTAACTTTCATCTAGTTCTTCTCCTCTTGTAAGAGTTAGGGCTTCCCACCATCTCAGCAGGGGTGAGACATGGGGATAATTTTGTTCTACTTCCAATATCTCATACTTGGAATACCCTCCTGCTGACTTCAATATCCTGATTTTCCATCATTTATATTGCCACACACCATACCATTTCTCCCAATCTCCCATTTCCTTCATGGCTTTATCTGCTTCCTTAGCTAACTTTATAGCCATAATCAGTCATTTCCAAACTGCTTGTAGTACCATAAAATCTTTGTCCCTTGACTCCTCAAAATCAGAAACTATGATGACTGAGCCCACATCTTTGTTCCCTGGCCTCTCTGTTTCTCATCTTATTCTTCTCTTATTTCCTCCATAGTGCTTTTTCCACTTCAGCTGTTTGACAACATTTCTACATTTCCCAAGGCTACAGTCCCATTCTCACTGCTTAAATTCAATCCCCACCATCATCTCAGCTCTCAGGTGTTGACTTAACCTCTCATCAGGACACTGGAAAACAAGGATTTGTGGACCATAGTCTAAGATCAAATTTTGAAGGCAGATGATTGATGACAGAATATGGAGCAAGGAAGGGGAGAGAAATGACCAGCAGCCTTTGTATTAGCTCTAAGACTAGAAATATATATGAAAGGTACAAGTAGGTTTAACATCTCAAGGAATGTTATATGGTGGGAGAAAATGTCAGTATCTGAAATAGGAATACCAATTGGTAGGGAATCTTAAAGTACCATGGTTGAAAGCCAATTGACTGGGACTATATTCTGTTCTTACAAGGTAAGTTATGTGATTTTTTTTAATGTCAAAAGAGTATGATGGGGAGGAGGAAAACATAATGAAGACCAACAAAGGGGCCAGAGCTTTCCCTGTTTTCACCCTCCCTCTCTCCAGATTTTCCTCTTCCTTTTGTTGTTAGCAAGTTGAAGTTTCCATTATAACATTAAGATGCTATTTTCAACAAGATATGTATACATAACCAAAAACCTATATTTGTATTTAGCTTTTTAATAAAAGATATCATATCAAATACATGCATGTGATGTTTATTAATAACTGAGGACAACTGTTCCATGATTTGACCTCATTGGAATTTATTATCATATTTCAAATAATGCTGGACTTCTTATCCTAATATAACCCAGGATTAGTGGTTTATGAGTGTAATGAACACTTACAGGATATTCTGCCAAGCACCACTACATTGCCTTCTGGAAAGGAGTCCAGTCCAGTGGGAACAATTTTGGGCTCAAATACCAAGTTGCCTGGTGTCAAATAAAATTTCTATCATATCTTTTGTAACTAACAAAAGTTTCTACTATCTCTTAGCCTCTATATTCTCTATATAAATTTAAAGAGTTAAAAACACTACCTTCCTCATAACATAGTTAAGAATTAAATGAGAGAAGCAAGAAGAACTACAATCCTGTAACCTATGGAATTCAAACCACATTCACATAAAGATAGACAAAATGAAAAGGCAGAGGACTATGTGCCAGATGAAGGAACAAGATAAAACCCCAGAAAAACAACAAAATGAAGTAGAGATAGGCAACTTTCCAGAAAAAGAATTCAGAATAATGATAGTGAAGATGATACAGGAACCTCGGAAAAAGAATATATGCAAAGATCAAGAAGATGCAAGAAATGTTTAACAAAGAGCTAGAAGAATTAAAGAACAAACACCTAAAAGAATTAAAGAACAAACAAACAGAGATGAATACAATAACTGAAATGAAAAAATACACTAGGAGGAATAAATAGCAGAATAACTGAGGCAGAAGAACAGATAAGTGACATGTAAGACTGAATGGTGGAAATCACTGCCGTGGAACAGAATAAAGAAAAAAGAATGAAAAGAAATGAAGACAGCCTAAGAGATTTCTGGGACAACATTAAATGCACCAACATTCGCGTTATAGGGGTTCCAGAAGAAGAAGAGAAGAGAAAGGACCTGAGAAAATATTTGAAGAGATTATAGTTGAAAACTTCCCTAACATGGGAAAGCAAATAACCACCTAGGTCCAGGAAGTGCAGAGTGTCCCAGGCACGATAAACTGAAGTAGAAACATGCTGAGACACATAGTAATCAAACTGACAAAAATTAAAGACAAAGAAAAACTATTAAAAGCAACAAGGGAAAAACGACAAATAACATACAAGAGAACTCTCATAAGGTTAACAGCTGATTTTCAGCAGAAACTCTACAAGCCAGAAGCGAGTAGCATGATATATTTAAAGTGATGAAAAGGAAGAAACTACAACCAAGATAACTCTACCCAGCAAGGATCTCATTCAGATTCGATGGAGAAATCAAAAGCTTTACAGACAAGAAAAAGTTAAGAGAATTCTGTACCAACAAACCAGCTTTACAACAAATGCTAAATGCATTGTTTTAAGTGAGAAACACAAGAGTGGAAAAGGACCTACAAAAACAAACCCAGCAAAATTAGGAAAATTGTAATAGGAACATACATATCAATAATTACCTTAAATGTGAATTGATTAAACACTCCAACCAAAAGTTACAGGCTCACTGAACAGATACAAAAACAAGACCCATATATATGCTGTCTACAAGAGACCCACTTCAGACCTAGGGACACATACAAACTGAAAATGAGGAGATGGAAAAAGATACTCCCTGAAAATGGAAATCAAAAGAAAACTGGAGTAGCAATACTCATATCAGATAAGATAGACTTTAAAATAAAGAATGTTACAAGAGACCAGGAAAGACACTACATAATGATCAAGGGATCGATCCAAGAAGAAGATATAACAATTATAAACATATATGCACCCAACATAGGAGCACCTCAATACACAAGGCACCTGCTAACAGCTATAAAAGAGGAAATTGATAGTAACACAATAATAGTGGGGGACTTTAACACCTCACTTACACCAATGGACAGATCATCCAGATGAAAATTAATAAGGAAGCTAAAGTTTTAAATGACATAATAGACCAGATAAATTTAATTGATATTTATAGGACATTCCATCCAAACACAGCAGATTACACTTTCTTCTCAAGTGCACACAGAACATTCTTCAGGATAGAACACATCTGGGGTCATAAATCAAGCCTCGGTAAACTTAAGAAAATTGAAACCATATCAAGCATCTTTTCTGATCACAAGACTACAAGATTAGAAATCAATTACAGGGAAAAAAACGTAAAAAACACAAACACATTGAGGCTAAGAAAACGTTACTAAATAACCAAGAGATCACTGAAGAAATCAAAGAGGAAATCAAAAAATACCTAGAGAAAAATAACAATGGAAACATGATGATCCAAAACCTATGGGATGCATCAAAAGCAGTTCTAAGAGGGAAGTTATAGCAATACAAGCCTACCTCAAGAAACAAGAAAAATCTCAAATAAACAATCTAAATTTACACTGATAGGAACTAGAGAAAGAAGAACAATCAAAACCCAAAGTTAGTAGAAGAAAAGAAATCATAAAAATCAAAGCAAAAATAAATGAAACAGAAAAAAATAGCAAAGATCATTAAAACTAAAAGCTGGTTCTTTGAGAAGATAAAAACGATAAACCTTTAGGCAGACCATCAAGGAAAAGAGGGAGAAGACTCAAATCAATAAAATTAGAAATGAAAAAGGAAAAGTTACAACAGACACCACAGAAATACAAAGCATCCTAAGAGACTACTACAAGCAACTCTATGCCAATAAAATGGACAACCTGGAAGAAATGGACAAATTCTTAGAAAGTATAACCTTCCAAGACTGAACCAGGAAGAAATAGAAAATATGAACAGACTAATCATAAGTAATTAACTAGAAAATGGGATTAAAAATATTCCAAAAAACAAAACTCTAGGACCAGCTGGCTTCACAGGTGAATACTGTCAAACATTTACAGAAGAACTAACACCCATCCTTCTCAAACTCTTCCCAAAAACTGCAGAGGAAGGAACACTCCCAAACTTATTCTATGAGGCCACCATCACCCTGATGCCAAAACCAGACAAAGATACTACAAAAAAAGAAAATTAGAGACTAGTATCACTAATGAACATAGATGCAAAAATCCTCAGCAAAATACTAGCAAACAGAGTCCAACAACACATTAAAGGATCAAACACCATGATCAAGTGGAATTTATCCCAGGGACGCAGGGATTCTTCAATATACACACATCAATCAATGTGATACACCATATGAACAAATGGAAGAATAAAAACCATATGATCATCTCAATCAATGCAGTAAAAGCTTCTGACAAAATTCAACACCCATTTATGATACAAACTCTCCAGAAAGTGGTCATAGAGGGAACCTGCCTCAACATAATAAAGGCCATATACGACGAGCCCACAGCAAACATCATTCTCAATGGTGAAAAACTGAAAGCATTTCCTCTAAGATCAGGAACAAGACAAGGATGTCCATTCTTGCCACTATTATTCAACATAGTTCTGAAAGTCTTAGCCATGGCAATCAGAGAAGAAAATGAAATAAAAGGAATACAAATTGGAAAAGAAGAAGTAAAACTGCCATTGTTTGCAGTTGACATGACACTGTACATAGAGAATCCTAAATTTAGAATTTAAGAAATCCTAAAAGAAAGCCACTAGAAAACTACTAGAGCTAATCAATGAATTTGGTAAAGCTACAGGATACAAAATTAATGCACAGAAATCTCTTGCATTCCTATACACTAACAATGAAAGATCAGAAAGAGAAATTAAGGAAACAATCCCATTCACTACTGCAACAAAAAGAATAAAATACCTAGGAATAAACCTATCTAAGGAGGTAAAAGACCTGTACTCAGAAAACTATAAGACTCTAATGAAAGTAATTAAAGATGGCACAAACAGGCGCTTCCCTTTTGGCTCAGTTGTTGAGTGCACCTGCCAATGCCGGGGACATGGGTTCATGCCCCAGTCCGGGAAGATCCCACATGCCACGGAGCGGCTGGGCCCGTGAGCCATGGCCACTGAGCCTGTGCATCCAGAGCCTGTGCTCCACAACGGGAGAGGCCACAGCAGTGACAGGCCTGCATACCGAAAAAAAAAAAAAAAGATGGCACAAACAGATAGAGAGATATACAATGTTCTTGGTTTGGAAGACTCAATGTTGTGAAAATGACTATACTACCCAAAGCAATCTACAGATTTAATGCAATCCCTATCAAATTACAATGGCATTTTTTCAGAACTAGGACAAAAAATCTTATAATTTGTATCAAGACACAAAAGACCCCAAATAGCCAAACAATCTTGAGGGGAAAAAAACAGAGCTGAAGGGATCAGACTCCCTGACTTCAGACTAAACTACAAAGCTATAGTAATCAAGACAATATGGTACTGGCACAAAAACAGAAATATAGATCAATGGAACAGGAGAGAAAGCTCAGAGATAAATCCACACACCTATGGTCAACTAATCTATGTATGACAAAGGAGGCAAGGATATACAATGGAGAAAAGACAGACTCTTCAATAAGTGGTGCTGGGAAAACTGGACAACTAAATGTAAAAGAATGAAATTAGAACACTCCCTAACACCATACACGAAAATAAATTCAAAATAGATTACAGAACTAAATATAAGACCGGACACTGTAAAACTCTTAGAGGAAAACACAGGAAGAACACTCTTTGACATAAATCACAGCAAGACCTTTTTGAGCCACCTCCTAGAGTAATGGAAAGAAAAACAAAAATAAACAAATGGGATCTAATGCACTTAAAAGATTTTGCACAGCAATGGAAACTATAAACAGGACGAAAAGACAACCCTCAGAATGGGAGAAAATATTTGCCAATGAATCAACGGACAAAGGACTAGTCTCCAAAATATATAAACAGCTCATGCAGCTCAATATTAAAAACATAAACAACCCAATCAGAAAACTTGCAGGGGCTTCCCTGTTGGCACAGTGGTTAAGAATCCACCTGCCAATGCAGGGGACACTGGTTCGATCCTTGGTCCATGAAGATCCCACATGCCATGGAGCAACTAAACCCGTGTGCCACAACTACTGAGCCTGCACTCTAGAGCCCGTGAGCCACAACTACTGAGTCTGTGTGCTGCAGCTACTGAAGCTAGTGCACCTAGAGCCTGTGCTCCACAACAAGAGAAGCCATTACAATGAGAAGGCCATGCACTGCAATGAAGAGTAACCCCCACTTGCCGCAACTAGAGAAAGCCTGCACACAACAACGAAGACCCAATGCAGCCAAAAATAAATAAATACATAAATTTATTTAAAAAAACTAATGGGCAGAAAACCTAAATAGATATTTCTCCAAGGAAGACATACAGATGGCCAAGAGGCACATGAAAAGTTGCTCAACATCAGTAATTATTAGAGAAATGAAAATCCAAACTACAATGAGGTATCACCTCACACTGGTTAGATTGGGCATCATCAGAAAATCTACAAACAACAAATGCTGGAGAGGGTGTGGAGAAAAGGGAACCCTCTTGCACAGTTGGTGGGAATGTAAATTGATACAGTAACTAGGGAGAACAGTAAGGAGGCTCCTTAAAAAACTAAGTATAGAATTACCATATGGGCCAGCAATCCCACTACTGGTCATATACCCAGAGAAAACCATAATTCAAAAAGACACATGCACCCCAATGTTCACTGCAGCACTATTTACAATAGCCAGGTCATGGAAGAAACCTAAATGCCCATCGACAGATGAATGGATAAAGTAGATGTGGTATATATACAATGGAATATTACTCAGCCATAAAAAGGAACGAAATTGGGTCATTTGTAGAGACGTGGATGGATCTAGAGACTGTCATACAGAGTGAAGTAAGTCAGAAAGAGAAAAACAAATATCGTATATTAATGCATATATGTGGAACCTAGAAAAATGGTACAGATGAACCGGTTTGCAGGGCAGATATAGAGACACAGATGTAGAGTACAAATGTATGGACACCAAGGGGGGAAAGTGGCGGGGGGTGGGGGGTTGGTGGTGTGATGCATTGGGAGATTGGGATTGACATATATACACTAATAGGTACAAAATAGATAACTAATAAGAACTTGCTATATAAAAATAAATAAATATATTTTTAAAAGAGTTAAATGAAATAATACAGGTAAATGATTAATATGGTTCCTGGCATATAGTAAGAACCCAATAAATTTAATTTAATATTATACTTATTCTAGGAACTTCTTCTCCTTATTCTCAGCCACATGGTCGTGACAGAAACTTACATGATACAAAGAGCAACCTCCCTTGACCCTAGCTGACTGGTCTAGGGTTGAACCCCCACCGTAATAAAACCCATGAGCCTCTTCTCATATTTGAATCAGACTGTCTCCAAGACTTGGTGCTAGCTGTTCAGTAAAATGCAAATATCTTTATTAAAATGTTAAGGAAATTTCAGAAAATTACAGTGTGGGAAGGAAAAGATTAAAGTTCTAGTACACTTGAACTTTCTCTTGAATTTCCAGTGGAATGGTAGTTTAAGACTTAAACCTATCTGAGAAAGGAAATTCTCTATGGACAATGCCCCCTACTTCAGACTTGACTTTCTCTTGCCTTCCACAAATTCTTCCTTTTACAAATCGCTCTACAACTCCTCCTTCTTACCTCTCCCAAACTACCACCCCTGAGAAGTATAGTCTATGCCAGTGGTTTCCAATCTGGGGCAATCTTGCTCCCCAGGCAACATTTGAGAATGCTGAGACATTTTTGGTTGTCACAAGTGAAGGGAGTGGTGCTGCTGGCATCTAATGTGTAAAGACCAGAGATGCTGCTAAACATCCTACAGTGCAGAGGACAGCCTCCCGTCCCACCAAAAAATTACCTGACCTAAAATGTCAACAATATGGAGGTTGATAAGACCCTGGTCTAAAGTCAAACAGAAATGAAATTTCCCTCCACTAACAAAGAGTCAATTCTACCTTTGGTATCAGTTTTTTCCCCATTATTCTATATAAAAGTTTTAATTCCCTTCCTTGCTTACCTGAATCCTACCAGAATCATATAGTGCTACATTAGTCTTAAAGGTGATTTGTTACCATGGGAATGGATTGGGATGATTACATTCATATAAGTCATAATTTAGCTATGATGGAGCCAGAAGGAGGGGGGAAGTTTCCAGTCTTCCCACCATAAGCATATTCCAAGAAGACACATGGGAGAAGGTACATACTCTTAAGAAAATATGTTGAATTATCAAGACAGCCATGAGAATATTAGTGTTGGAAGAATATTGTCATCGAAATAACAAACTTTTTGTAAACTTGGTGGATGCTTTACACAAGGAAAACACTGACCACAAAGTCAGTAAATATAAATAGGATGATGGGCTACAGTAACAAAAATTCTAGAAGGTAATTAAAAATAGTATTTCAGATGGAGCAAGTGGTGACCCTTGAAGAACTGAAGTATGACTCCTGCCTTATTTCACAAAGGCTATCAATAGGAGGATCTGTAGTGACTATGTCATATTACATGGTCATAATACTGGCTGAAGACAAATTTATGATGAAATATATCTAGAGAACTACATAGATAGGCTTTTTTTAATACATAGGCCATTATAACATAAAAAGTAGTTAGGGAGGATATTTTTAAATTTATGTTCTTATTGGCTAAAATTTGTAGTAGAAATGAAAGTCGATTGAACAAAACTATAGACTATCTCAACTATGTTGAGATCAGTAAATATAAAAGATATAGATAACTGAGTCAGCCAAGAAGAGGACTGAGTATTCAGAAAAAACGTGGAAGATATAAGGAATGCCAAACAAAGATAAATTCGATCAACTTGATCTTTGCAATGGAAAGAAATAGACATCGGGGGGATAGTTGGAAGAGTCATTGGTCTTTGGACACAAAATCAGAGTAAAACTCTCCAACTCTTTCAGAAGAAAATGAGTAAGGCTATATGTAAAGAATTCAAGCCTGAGTTCTTTATCCAAATTCACCATCACATATCCCCTATTCCATTGGATAATACAATCAAAACAATGACAAAGGAAACCATTTCCTGGTCCATTATAGAAACTCTGAAGTTACTAGAGAGATAGACACAGATATGGTGTCCAGATCCGCTTTCAAGGAAGGACTTGCTGGCTCTTTTTCAGTTCCCTCCCGGAGCTTTCAAGCCTCCTTGCAGGAGATCACACCCTTCCTGGAGCAGCTTGACCAAGCAAGGTCAGGGGACAAAGGGACAGCTCATTTCAACCCATTGCAGGATGCTCAGATGAAATGTTTACTCCAAAGTTCCTAACAGGGTTGGCCAAAGTGTTGTTGGACTAGCATTGCAGTTTGGCTACTTCCTCTGCCCCATCCTGCTTCCTCTCTTTTTTTTTACCCTAATAAAAATTTTGCATCCCAAACTTCTTAACATCTGCTTCCAGAGAACCCAATCTATGATAATCACGTTTGGAAGAATCTCAGAGGTTCTTAGTCAGACCTTCCACTCAACTGCAATATTTCATAGAGCTTCAAAACATCACTGCCATAGTCTGGTATGAGGAGACAGTGCAGGCTTTGCAATCTCATGCATCCCTGGGTTCTAATATTACCCCTTACCTCTAATTAGCAATCTGAGTTTAATCCCTCTAAACTATGGTTTCCTTGTCTGTGAAATGATAATACTTACTGCAAAGAATAATTGTGGGGGATAAATTTTAAATAATTTCTACAAAATGCTTAACTTGGTGCCTGGCTCATAGCAGGTGTCCAGTAATTGTCAGCCCTACTCCCTTCTAACAATAGAAAAAAAAAAAAGACCAAATAATTTAAATCTCCCTACAAAACTAGAACTGTCAAAGTTCAGAGATACTGATTTCTTTGTTGATATGTGTTACATGTTGTTTCTAACATTATGGAGAATAAAGTTCCTGGATTACAGTTTATAAAGCTAGTTAATAAAGTAACCTGAGGCAGAAAAAATCTGTAATGGGAGTAAGGGGGCAGATTTGAAGTAACTCTCAAAGCAGTTGTTTAAGAAGCACAGCCCCTTGCCCACACATAGACTGAATCTACCCACTCTACTTCATATCCACATCTTACAATAAGAAGTCTCAAGAGGCTGGTCTAAAGTGGACTGTCCTAGTAACTAAGTAGTAAGAATAACTGAAGAGAAAGAGAATTATGGTAGGATATAAGAGGAGCTAAAGTCAAAGAGAGGACTTGGTAATGGTGAGTGTACAATAAGAGGCATTTAGTTATGAAATTCAGCATCAAGTTTTTTCTATACCCAATAGTACTTAAAATGTCTTCCATGTAGCTCTCTATCCTTAACATCAGGGCACATAAGCTTTGCCAACTAAGTGAAAAATATTGACAGCTAGATTGTTATAATAATATAGACAGAGGCACTTTCAAAGTGTAAGCTTTCAAAGTGTAAGATTGGTATTCAACTTGGAAAGCACAGAACCGGCTATTTCCTCAGGTATCCAGTCACCTTAGAAGCCATGGCACAGATGAAAGCTTCAGGAGTAGTCATTTCAATTTTTATCTCTAGTACAAAACACAGTTTTAACCCCACAGCTCCTAAGGAATGAAGCTAGTGTCAAAGATTTAATGCCTTTTCACATTAGTGATGTCAGCACAAAATGGCCATCTTCTCTGAATAATTTATCTTCCCACTGCATAATTTTCTTACCTTTTTTTCTACATTTTGGCTTTTTACTGTAGATGGGGAGGTAAATGGCTGTTAGTCCGCGACAAAACCTGTGGCACATCCTTCCCATCAATCAATTAAAAAACACTTACCTACATTCAACATGATTTATTTCTTGTTAATACAATTGTCTCACTATATCCTTCTATTATTATACCTTTAATTCCATTAGCCATTCGCTTAATGCTTGCTTTAAGGCTGACCCTCAAAGAGCTTGGAAGAGAGAGGGAAGTCCTAATAGTGGCTTTGCCAATAAAACTCTGGAAGCTCTTCTCCTAAAACCTTGTAGGTCACGGAAAAGATAGGGCACAGAATGTATCCTGCCTGAAAAGAATAGAGCAATGTCTCATTTATTTGTTCTGATGGATACTGCTTGATGGCTTAAAAATCCTTAAGAGCTCTTATCTTAAAAGTCAACACAATAGGTTCACAATGTATTATCCTACACATTGCATAGGGATTGATGAGACGCTACCAAGCTTTCCTTAAATAAATTTTAAAAGAGGGAGAGGGGAAGCCATTTGTATTGTCTGAAGATTAATGGCTTGCTTGTTTTGGGGTGGGGCAAATGGTAAACCTCTTACACAGTTAAGTGACACAAAAACATTGTAGTATTCTTTCTCATGGTGGTGGAGTTACATGTTTTCTAGCAAATTTTCTCCATTTGGGTTGAAATTTGAAAGCTCTAAAAAGAAGCCCTTGTACTGCATTTCTAAAATTATACATTGAACAGTTGCTATGATTTTTCTCAGTGAGGAGATTTTCTCCCTTTTTGAAATTTAATTGTATGAATGTCTTCATACAATACACAAGCACATACATTTCTGTATTACTACATATTGGATTAGGTCATATGTAGCAGGTACTATTGCTTGCCAGATAGGCATTTCTCTCTGCTTCTTTGCAAACCCTAATCCAGTTTTATTCAGGGGTCCACACTTCAGAAATGGGAATCCCATCCAAAGCCTCAGGGTAAATCTGTTCAGTAAAACCAGTACTGGACATTCCATAGTCCTTGTTGGCCATTGATGTTGGGGCAGGCTTCTAGGACAGGTTTCCTGATTTCTAAAAATAAACGTAAACCATGGATGTTTATGACTGCATGTGGTGCCTGGAGTTTTGAACGTCATCTTATGGCCTCAGGGAGAGATAGCCAAGAACAAAGCCAACATCCTGGGGATGACAGTGTAGAAAGACAAATGTATCTTTTTCCTTGAAAACATAATTTATCCCTGGAATTAATCAAACTGTGTCTACCTTACTTCAACACTTTTTGTTACTTGAAATAATATGTATCTTCATTGGGCTTCCCTGGTGGCACACTGGTTAAGAATCCTCCTGCCAATGCAGGGGACACAGGTCTGAGCCCTGGTCCAGGAAGATCCCACATGCCACGGAGCAACTAAGCCTGTGTGCCACAACTACTGAGCCTGAGCTCCAGAGCCTGCGAGCCTCAACTACTGAGGCTGCGTGCCACAACTACTGAAGCCCATGCACCTAGAGCCCATGCTCTGCAACAAGAGAAGCCACCACAGTGAGAAGCCCACACACCACAATGAAGAGTAGGCCCCGCTTGCCTCAACTAGAGAAAGCCTGCGTGCAGCAGTGAAGACCCAAGGCAGCCAAAAAAAAAAAAAAAAAAAAAAAAGAATAAGTAAAATAAATAAATTAAAAATAAATTTTTTTAATATGTATATTTTTTGTTTAAGCTAGTTAAGTCAGTGTTGACCATTATGTACCGCTGGAGGCATCCTTGCTATACATCACAGGTGCTTTTTAAAAACACAGTCTTTTCCCACTTAGCCCTATTCCGAATTAACCTATGTGAAGAACCTAGAGTATGTCGTCTGTATTTTTCTCCATGTACACTTAATCATATACAAACACGTATAAATGCATATACATGTATATATATGTATACATGCATACACATTGGCACATAAATATGTGTTAGAGCTTTACCAAAAAAATGAGATTGCATCATTCACATTCTTTTGTCTCATGGTTTTTTCAGTCCACAATATTGCATAAAAATTTCTTCAGATCAACTGGTATAGTCTTAAATTCAATATAGGCTGGATAACATTCATGGCATGAGTATAAAAATTTAATAATTTCCCTATTGATAGTCACTTGCTTCCTTTTTAACTTATTGTTGAATAAACAATGAGCTAACGTAAATTTGGGGCATATTTCTTTTCATACTGGTGCTTCAATTTATGTGGGTTAGATTCTAAGAGTGGACGTTGAAGTAAATATGTGCTGTCTTTTTAATATTTTCCCAAAAGGTTACTGTGATTCAGTTTCACCAGCAGTACAGGAGAGAAACTTTTCCCAAATGCTCACCAGCACTAGTTTTCACTTTCTAAACTTTTGTCAATCTGTTAGGTGTAGTATGATAGCTCATTTTTACTATAAGTTGTATCTTCCTCTCTGCTAGTGAGTTTCAGCATATTTTTATGTTTCTTAACCATTTGCATTTGTTCCTCTATAAATACATTTTTATCTTCTACCTATTTGTTGTTGCTATGTGGCTTGTCCTTTTACTTTCAAATTTGTAAGAGTTTTTTTTAAAAAACATCTTTATTGGAGTGTAGTTGCTTTAGAATGGTTAGTTTCTGCTTTATAACAAAGTGAATCAGCTATACGTATACATATATCCCCATATCCCTCCCCCTTGCATCTCCCTCCCACCCTCCCTATCCTACCCTCTAGGTGGTCACAAAGCACCGAGCCGACCTCCCTGTGCTATGCAGCTGCTTACTATACCACAATGTTCATTGCAGCTCTATTTACAATAGCCAGGACATGGAAACAACGTAAGTGTCCATTGACAGATGAATGGATAAAGAAGATGTGGCACATATATACAATGGAATATTACTCAGCCATAAAAAGAAACAAAATGGAGTTATTTGTAGTGAGGTAGATGGACCTAGAGTCTGTCCTACAGAGTGAAGTAAGTCAGAAAGAGAAAAACAAATACTGTATACTAACACATATATATGGAATCTAAAAAAAAGAGTTCTTTATATAATATAAATGACAGCTTTTTGTCATCTGTATTAAACAAATATTATTATAAAATCAATCCCTTTTCTGTGGTTATGGTGTCTTTTCTAAACATAAGTTTTAAATTGGTAAATATGTCCCTATTTTTTTTTCTAGCTTCTAGGTTTACAGTTAATATTAAGAATATTATTTCACCTTGCCCTCACTTCTACCTGTGTTGTACATATAAGCCTGTTTCTGACTTTAGAACCTTAATTTTTAAAAAAGTCCTGTCACATTAAAAAACACATTACATTATACACTACCAAATGTAAAATAGATAGCTTGTGGGAAGCAGCTGCATAGCACAGGAAGATCAGCTCGTGCTTTGTGACCACATAGAGGGGTGGGATAGGGAGGGTGGGAGGGAGATGCAAGAGGGAGGATATATGTATATGTATAGCTGATTCACTTTGTTATCAAGCAGAAGCTAACACACCATTGTAAAGTAATTACACTCCAATAAAGATGTTAAAAAAAAAAAACCATTGCATTAACAACATTCCAACACATAGGAGCAAAAGTAGAATGGGGCTTACCAGGAGCTGGAGGCAGGTGGGAGTGGGAAGCTGTGGTTTAAAGGGTACAGAGTTTCCGTGAAGCAAGATGAAAGTTCTAGAGATTGCTGCACAAAGATGTGGACATATACTTAAAATTTTATTGAACGTGGATTTCATATTATGTGTTTTTTACCACAATAAAAAACTATTTCCCCTAATTTTAAGAGGGTCATAATGACGTGTTTTATTACAACTCAGGAGATACCCAAATAATTTTCACAGATAGAAAAGAATATTCAGTAAACAGTGAAAACAAGTATATGTAAATAGTAAAAAAGAGAGTTCCCTGGTGGCCTAGTGGTAGCATTCTGGGCTTTCAATGCCATGGCCTGGGCTCAATCCCTGGTTGGGGAACTAAGATCTCACAAGCCACGCAGCATGGCCAAAAACAAAACAAAACAAACAAACAACAACAACAAAAAATACTTCAACTATTTAAAATAATAATCATAAACAATTTGAAAGTAAATATAGTTCACACATAAAATGTATGTATGTTTTAGACTCTGTTTTTTCCTTTCTTTCCCATTGTCTCCACCAATATTTAAAACTTTGGGGAAGTTCATGATTATCTTGTATTCAAATTGTCCAGAAAAGCACCTTTAGATAAACATAAAAGGGAAACTAGAACATTTCAAAATGTGGAAATAATATATGTCCATGACAGATTGAAAATATGTAGGAAATACTACCTCTTCATCCTTCTCCTTTGATGGGTATATGCAAGGCAAAATATTTTGGGTTCATCCAAACAAGATGCACAATTCAAATCTATTACACATGATGCTCTCTCTGATTGAAAACTACTGTGTCAAGTTAATGGTGTTCTGCCTGATACCATAATTGAAATATCACCTCTGTTAGTTCACTTATTTTGTATGTTTTTGGGTGAGAAAACCATCCTAAAAGTGGTATAATATTTGAAGGGCCATCATGGCTAAGTTGTTGACTGAAGAGAAACTATGAGAGGGAATTCTGTACTCCACTCCATTCTCTTGAAGGGCTTTAATTATTTTATGTTTTACATTTATGTCTTCAGTCCATCAGGAATTTATTTTTATATACGGCATAAGAAAGAATTCAATTCAGTTTTATTCCAATTTTATTCTAGTTGAGCTAGCATCATTTGTTAAGTATCCCATTTCTTTTAGATATTAGATGTATATTAAATTTTTATATAGAGTCATATCTATATCTGTATTCTCAATTCTGTCCCACAGGACTTTTTTGTCTATTTCTATGAAAAATCATATCCTACTTATTAGAGTGATTCTTTTATTATGTTCTAATATCTATTACCACTTCTCCCCATCACTATTCTTTTATTATTTGTTTTTTTAGTTTTAATTTTGCTTGTCTGCTCTCATAGATTTATTCTTCCATGTAAAATTTTAAATAATTTTATATCTAATTCTCATACCTCACAGAAAATCTGATATGTTTAGTGGAGTTGCATTAAATGTATATGTCAATATTGTGAGAATTGGAATTCATGACATTAAATTTTTCCAACCAAATACATGACAAATCTTCCAAGTTGTTCAGATCTTGTTCTATGGCCTTCCAGGATTTCTTTATGGTCTATGTAATACAGGTACTGGCCTTATTTGTTAAATGTTTTCTCTAATATTTTACTGTTTTAATTACTATTGTAAATAAATTTGTTTCTCTTTTAGGTTTTAATTTTTACAATAAAGAAAAGCTATTGATTTCTGTAAATTCATCTTATACTCAGTCAACTTATAAATTAGCTTATTAATCCAAATAGGTCATTTTACTAGAGTTTCTTAGATTTTCTGGGTATGTATTTATATTAACAAAAAGAATTAATTCTATCTATTTTTAATGTTTAATGCAAATGTTTTATTATTCTTCTCTTATTGCATTACCTAGACCCTCCAGGATTGTATTGTGTGAGAATGACTGCCAGCACATCTACCTAGTTGCTCATTTTAATTGAAGTGGTTTTAATATTTAGAATACCAGTTGCTTTTTAAAAGTAAATAGCCTTTGTTATATTTAGGTAGTTTCCTACTCTTCTTATTTTACTTAGTGTTTTTATAAACACTAATAATTTTATCAAATGCCTGTCAGTGTCTAATTACACCATAGGATTTTTCTTTTAATTTACTAATATATTACATATTAGATTTTTCTAATATTGAACTATCCTCACATTCTAGAAATTAACTATACAAAAATATATTTATCAACATTTCATTTAGAAGTTTATCTTCTAGATTTTTATGAGATTAGTCTAAGTCATCTTTCACAATCTATCAGATTTTGATATTTAAAAAGTTATTCTGGAGGAGGAGCTTCAAGATGGCGGAAGGGTAAGACGTGGAGATCACCTTCCTCCCAGAAATATATCTAGGGCTTCCGTGGTGGCGCAGTGGTTGAGAGTCCACCTGCCGATGCAGGGGACATGGGCTCGTGCCCCGGTCCGGGAAGATCCCACATGCCGCGGAGCGGCTGGGCCTGTGAGCCATGGCTGCTGAGCCTGCGCGTCCGGAGCCTGTGCTCCACAATGGGAGAGGCCACAACAGTGAGAGGCCCGCGTACCGCAAAAGAAAAAAAAAGAAATATATCTACGTGTGAAGCAACTCCTACAGAACACCTACTGAATGAAGGCAGAAGACCTCAGACCTCCCAAAAGGCAAGAAACTCCCCACGTACCTGGGTAGGGCAAAAGAAAAAAGAAAAAACAGAGACAAAAGAATAGGGACGGGACCCGTACCAGTGGGAGGGAGCTGTGAAGGAGGAAAGGTTTCCACACACTAGGAAGGCCCTTCGCGGGTGGAGACTGTGGGTGGTGGAGGGGGGAAGCTTCAGAGCCAAGGAGGAGAGCACAGCAACAGGGGTGCAGAGGGCAAAGCGGAGAGACTCCTGCACAGAGGGTCGGTGCCGACCGGCACTCACCAGCCCGAGAGGCTTGTCTGCTCCCCAATGGGGAAGGTGGGGGCTGGGAGCTGAGGCTCGGGCTTTGGTCAGAGCGCAGGGAGAGGACTGGGGTTGGATGTATGAACACAGCCTAAAGGGGTTAGTGCACCACGGATAGCCGGGAGGAAGTCCGGGAAAAAGTCTGGAGCTGCTGAAGAGACAAGAGACTTTTTATTGCCTCTTTGTTTCCTGGTGCGCGAGGAGAGGGGATTAAGACTACCGCTTAAAGGAGCTCCAGAGACAGGCCTGAGCCGCGGCTATCAGCACTGACCACAGAGACGGGCATGAGACACTAAGGCTGCTGCTGCCGCCAGCAAGAAGCCTGTGTGCAAGCACAGGTCACTATCCACACTGCTTCTCCCGAGAGCCTGTGCAGCCTGCCACTGCCAGGGTCCCGTGATCCAGGGACAACTTCCCTCGGAGAACACACGGTGTGCCTTAGGCTGGTGCAACATCACACCAGGCTCTGCTGCTGCAGGCTCACCCCGAAATCTGTACCCCTCTATCCCCCCAACCTGAGTGAGCCAGAGCCCCTGAATCAGCTGCTCCTTTAACCCCATCTTGTCTGAGCGAAGAACAGATGCCCTCAGGTGACCTACACACTGAGGCAGGGCCAAATCCAAAGCTGAACCCTGGGATCTGTGCGAAAAAAGAAGAGAAAGGGAAATTTCTCCCAGCAGCCTCAGGAGCAGTGGATTAAATCTCCATGGTCAACCTGATGTACCCTGCATCTGTGGATTACCTGAATAGACAAAAAATCATCACAAATTGAGGAGGTGGACTTTGGGACCAATGATATATATTATTTTTCCCTTTTTCTCTTTTTGTGAGTGTGTATGCATATGCTTCTGTGTGTCATTTTGTCTGTATAGATTTGCTTTTACCATTTGTCCTAGGGCTCTGTCTGTCCTTTTTTTTTTCTTTAATATAGTTTTCAGCACTTGGTATCATTGGTGGATTTGTTTCTTGGTTTGGTTGTTCTTTCTTTCTTTTTTCAAATTACTTTAAAAAATTTTTTTAATAATTATTTTTTATTTTAACAATTTTATTATATTTTATTTTAGCATTTTCTTTCTTTTTTTCTCCCTTTTATTCTGAGCCATGTGGATGACAGGCTCTTGCTGATCCAGCCAGGGGTCAGGGCTGTGCTTCTGAGTTGGGAGAGCCAAGTTCAGGATTGGTCCACCAGAGACCTCCCAGCTCCACATAATATCAAACGGTGAAAATCTCCCAGAAATATCCATCTCAATGCCAAGACCCAGCTCCACTCAACGACCATCAAGCCACAGTGCTAGACACCCTATGCCAAACAACTAGCAAGACAGGAACACAATGCTACCCATTAGAAGAGAGACTGCTTGAAATCATAATAAGGTCAGAGACATCCCAAAACACACAACCAGACGTGGACCAGCCCACCAGAAAGACAAGATCCAGCCTCATACACCAGAACACAGGCACTAGTCCCCTCCACCAGGAAGCCTACACAACCCACTGAACCAACCTTAGCCACTGGTGGCAGACACCAAAAACAATGGGAATTACGAACCTGCAACCTGTGAAAAGGAGACCCCAAACACAGTAAGTTAAGCAAAATGAGAAGATAAAGAAACATACAGCACATAAGGGAGCAAGGTAAAAACACACCAGACCTAACACATGAAGAGGAAATAGGCAGTCTATCTGAAAAAGAATTCAGAGTAATGCTAGTAAAGATGATCCAAAATCTTAGAAATAGAATGGAGAAAATACAAGAAACGTTTAACATGCACCTATAAGGACTAAAGAGCAAACAAACAGTGATGAATAACAAAATAAATGAAATTAAAAATTCTCTAGAAGGAATCAATAGCAGAATAACTAAGGCAGAAGAACGGATAAGTGATTTGGAAGATAAAATAGTGGAAATAACTACTGCAGAGCAGAATAAAGAAGGAAAAGAATTGAGGACAGTCTCAGAGACTTCTGGTACAATATTAAATGCACCAACATTCGAATTATAGGGGTCCCAGAAGAAGAAGAGAAAAAGAAAGGGACTGAGAAAATATTTGAAGAGATTATAGTTGAAAACTTCCCTAATATGGGAAAGGAAATAGTTAATCAAGTCCAGGAAGCACAGAGAGTCCCATAGAGGATAAATCCAAGGAAAACACACCAAGACACATATTAATCAGGCTATCAAACATTAAATACAAAGAAAATATATTAAAAGCAGCAAGGGAAAAACAACAAATAATAAACAAGGGAATCCCCATAAGGTTAACAGCTGATCTTTCAGCAGAAACACTGCAAGCCAGAAGGGAGTGGCAGGACATATTTAAAGTGATGAAAGGGAAAAACCTACAACCAAGATTACTCTACCCAGCAAGGATTTCATTCAGATTTGACAGAGAAATTAAAAACTTTACAGATAAGCAAAAGCTAAGAGAATTCAGCACAACCAAACCACCTTTAAAACAAATGTTAAAGGAACTTCTCTAGGCAGGAAACACAAGACAAGGAAAAGACCTACAATAACAAACTCAAAACAGTTAAGAAAATGGTAATAGGAACATATGCATTGATAATTACCTTACATGTAAATGGATAAATTCTCCAACCAAAAGATATAAACTGGCTGAATGGAAACAAAAACAAGACCCCTATATATGCTGTCTACAAGAGACCCATTTCAGACCTAGGGACACATACAGATTGAAAGTGAGGGGATGGAAACACTATTCCATGCAAATGGAAACCAAAAGAAAGCTGGAGTAGCAATACTCATATCAGACAAAATACTCTTTAAAACAAAGACTATTACAAGAGACAAACAAGGACACTACATAATGATCAAGGGATCAATCCAAGAAGAAGATATAACAATTGTAAATATTTATGCACCCAACATAGGAGCACATCAATACATAAGGCAAACACTAACTGCCATAAAAGGTGAACTCAACAGTAAAACAATCATAGTAGGGGACTTTAACACCCACTTTCACCAATGGACAGATCATCCAAAATGAAAATAAATAAGGAAACACGAGCTTTAAATGATACATTAAATAAGATGGAGTTAATTGAAATGTATAGGACATTCCATCCAAAAACAACAGAATACACATTTCTCTCAAGTGTTCATGGAACATTCTCCAGGATAGATCATATCTTGGGTCACAAAACAAGCCTTGGTAAATTTAAGAAAATTGAAATTGTATCAAGTATCTTTTCTGACCACAATTCTATGAGACGAGATAACAATTAGAGGGAAAAAAAACTGTTAAAAATATACAAACACATGGAGGCTAAACAATACACTACTTAATAACCAAGAGATAACTGAAGAAATCAAAGAGGAAATTTAAAAATACCTAGAAACAAATGACAATGAAAACATGACGACCCAAAACCTATGGGATGCAGCAAAAGCAGATCTAAGTGGGAAGTTTATAGCAATATAATCCTATCTTAAGAAACAAGACACATCTCAAATAAACAACCTAAACTTACACCTAAAGCAATTAGAGAAAGAAGAAAAACAAAACCCCACAGTTAGCAGAAAGAAAGAATTCATAAAGATCAGATCAGCAATAAATGAAAAAGAAATGAAGGAAATGATAGCAAAGAGCAATAAAACTAAAAACTGGTTATTTGAGCAGATAAACAAAATTGATAAACCATTAACCAGACACATCAAGAAAAAAAGAGAGAAGACTCAAATCAATAGATTTCGAAATGAAAAAGAAGTAACAACTCACACTGCAGAAATAAAAAGGATCATGAGCGATTACTATAAGCAGCTCTATGCCAATAAAATGGACAACCTAGAAGAAATGGACAATTTCTTAGAAATATACAACCTCACAATATTGAACCAGGAAAAAATAGAAAATATGACCAGACCAATCACAAGCACTGAAATTGAAACTGTGATTAAAAATCTTCCAACAAACAAAAGCCCAGGACAAGATGGCTTCACAGGCGAATTCCCTCAAATATTTAGGAAAGAGCTAACACCTATCCTTCTCAAACTCTTCCAAAATATAGCAGAGGGAGGAACACTCCAAAACTCATCCTACGAGGCCACCATCACCCTGATACCAAAACCAGACAAAGATGTCACAGAAAAAGAAAACTACAGACCAATATCACTGATGAAAATAGATGCAAAAATCCTCACCAAAATACTAGCAAACAGAACCCAACAGCACATTAAAAGGATCATATACCATGATCAAGTGGGGTTTACTCCAGGAATGCAAGGATTCTTCAATATACGCAAATCAATCAACGTGATAAACCATATTAACAAATTGAAGGAGAAGAAGCATATGATCATCTCAATAGATGAAGAAAAAGCTTTCAACAAAATTCAACACCCATCTATGATAAAAACCCTCCAGAAAGTAGGCATGGTGGGAACTTACCTCAACATAATGAAGGCCATATATGACAAACCCACAGCCCACATCATCCTCAATGGTGAAAAACTGAAACCATTTCCACTAAGATCAGGCACAAGACAAGGTTGCCCACTCTTACCACTATTATTCAACATACTTTTGGAAGTTTTAGCCACAGCAATCAGAGAAGAAAACGCAATAAAAGGTATCCAAATTGTAAAAGAAGAAGAAAAACTGTCACTATTTTCAGATGACATGATACTATACATAGAGAATCCTAAAGATGCTACCAGAAAACTACTAGAGATAATCAATGAATTTGGTAAAGTAGCAGGATATAAAATTAATGCACAGAAATCTCTTGCAATCCTATACACTAATGATGAAAAATCTGAAAGTGAAATTAAGAAAACACTCCCATTTACCATTGAAACAAAAATCAAAAAATACCTAGGAATAAACCTACCTAAGGAGACAAAAGACCTGTATGCAGAAAATTATAAGACACTGATGAAAGAAATTAAAGATGATACAAATAGATGGAGAGATATACCATGTTCTTGGATTGGAAGAATCAACATTGTGAAAATGACTATACTACCCACAGCAATCTACACATTTAATGCAATCCCTGTCAAACTACCACTGGCATTTTTCACAGAACTCGAACAAAAAATTTCACAGTTTGTATGGTAACACAAAAGATCCCGAATAGCCAAAGCAATCTTTAGAAAGAAAAACGGAACAAGAGGAATCAGACTTCTGGACTTCAGACTATACTACAAAGCCACAGTAATCAACACAGTATGGTACTGGCACAAAATCAGAAATACAGATCAATGGAACAGGACAGAAAGTCCAGAGATAAACCCACGCACATATGGTCACCTTATCTTTGATAAAGGAGGCAAGAATATACAATGGAGAAAAGACAGCCTCTTCAATAAGTGGTTCTGAGAAAACTGTACAGCTATGTTTAAAAGAATGAAATTAGAACACTCCCTAACACCATGCACCAAAAAAACCTCAAAATGGATTAAAGACCTAAATTTAAGGCCAGACACTATAAAACTCTTAGAGGAAAACATAGGAAGAACACTCTATGACATAAATCACAGCAAGATCCTTTTTGACCCACCTCCTAGAGAAATGGAAATAAAAACAAAAATAAACAAATGAGACCTAATGAAACTTAAAAGCTTTTGCACAGCAAAGGAAACCATAAACAAGACCAAAAGACAACCCTCAGAATGGGAGAAAATATTTGCAAATGAAGAAACTGACAAAGGATTAATCACCAAAATTTATAAGCAGCTCATGCAGCTCAATATCAAAAAAATATTCAACCCAATCCAAAAATGGGCAGAAGACCTAAATAGACATTTCTCCAAAGAAGATATACAAATTGCCAACAAACACATGAAAGAATGCTCAACATCATTAATCATTAGAGAAATGCAAATCAAAATTACAATGCGATATCATCTCACACGGGTCAGAATGGTCATCATTAAAAATCTACAAACAATAAATGCTGGAGAGCGTGTGGAGAAAAGGGAACCCTCATACACTGTTGGTGGGAATGTAAATTGATACAGCCACTATGGAGAACAGTATGGAGGTTCCTTAAAAATCTAAAAATAGAACTACCATATAACCCAGCAATCCCACTACTGGGCATATACCCTGAGAAAACCATAATTCAAAAAGAGTCATGTACCACAATGTTCATTGCAGCTCTATTTACAATAGCCAGGACATGGAAGTAACCTAAGTGTCCATTGACAGATGAATAGATAAAGATGTGGTACATATATACAATGGAATATTACTCAGCCATAAAAAGAAATGAAATTGAGTTATTTTTAGTGAAGTGGATGGACCTAGAGACAATCATACAGAGTGAAGTAAGTCAGAAAGCGAAAAACAAATACTGTATGCTAACACATATATATGGAACCTAAAAAAAATGTCAAGAAGAACCTACGGGCAAGATGGGAATAAAGACGCAGACCTACTAGAGAATGGACTTGAGGACATGGGGAGGGGAAAGGGTAAGCTGGGACAAAGTGAGAGAGTGGTAGTGTATACATGGACATATATACACTACCAAAGGTAAAATAGCTAGCTAGTGGGAAGCAGTTGCATAGCACAGGGAGATCAGCTTGGTGCTTTGTGACCAGGTAGAAGGGTGGGATAGGGAGGGTGGGAGGAAGGGAGACACAAGAGGGAAGATATATGGGGATATATGTATATGTATAACTGATTTACTTTGTTATAAAGCAGAAACTAACACACTATTGTAAAGCAATTATACTCCAATAAAAATGTTCAGAAAAAAACAAAAAGTAATTTTGGGGTTTCTGTGGTGACTCAGTGGTTAAGAATCTGCCTGCCAATGCAGGGGACACAGGTTCGAGCCCTGGTCTGGGGAGATCCCACATGCCACAGAGAAAATAAGCCCGTGCACCACAACTACTGAGCCTGCACTCCAGAGCCCACAAGATACAACTACTGAAGCCCATGTGCCTACAGCCTATGATCTACAACAAGACAAGCCACCGCAATGAGAAGTCCATGCACTGCAATGAAAAGTAGCTCCTGCTCGCCACAACTAGAGAATGCCCACACACAGCAATGAAGACCCAACACAGATAAAAATAAATAAAATAAATTAAAAGTTATTCTGGCTTTATATATTTCATTAGGCTTATCAATCATTTCTATAGCTTGCAATAAGTTCAATTACACAGGTATCATCTATTCTTCAAGGTGATATATAACTCAGCTGGAACCCATCTTGTCCTAGTAGCTCTTTTATGATACTCTGGTTTCTCTTCAGACTGTATAAATCTTTCACCTTTTTTTAATGATAGATCTTTTCTCAGTTATCAATATTCCCCAGATTTATCAGACAATTCAAGGGTTCCACTTTTTATTGAATCAATTTTTGTGATTAATATTTTGCTAGGAAGTGTCTGGATTTTCAAATTTGCTGTCATGAAGTTGAATGTAGTATTCTCTTATAACACTTTAAATGCACCTGTATTTGTGTTCATGTCATGTCTCTCATTCATGACATTGTACTTGCCTGCTTGCATTCTTTTATCCTGAATCATTCTCAAAAAAGTTCATTAATTTCATTGGTTTTCTCAAAGAATCAGTATTTGAATTTTCTGTTTTTTCTTCTTTTTTAAAAAAATTTTATTTATTTATTTATTTGGCTTCGTTGGGTCTTCATTGCTGTGTACGGGCTTTCTCTAGTAGCGGTGAGCGGGGGCTCCTCTTCATTGTGGTTCATGGGCTTCTCATTGCGGTGGCTTCTCTTGCTGTAGAGCACAGGCTCTAGGCATGCAGGCTTCAGTAGTTGTAGCACGTGGGCTCAGCAGTTGCAGCTCACAGGCTCCAGAGCGCAGGCTCAGAAGCTATGGCACATGGGTCCAGCTGCTCCAAGGCATGTGGGATCTTCCCGGACCATGGCTTGAACCCATGTCCCCTGCATTGGGAGGCAGACTCCCAACCACTAGGCCACGAGGGAAGCCCCTTTTCTTCTTTTTTTGTTCATTTATTTTGTTTTTCCTTTTATCTTTTATCTTCTCCCACTTCCTTTTGTGTTATTTTTTTTTCTTTACCCCATGAGTACAAGGTTTCTTTGCTTTTCATTCTCTGATAACAAAATTATTTAGGGCTCTAAAGTTTCTTCTTAGAACAACTTTTCAGTGTTGCTAAGTTTTGATTAAAGATTACAAGTCCCAGTTTTCTACACAAAGGCAAATTCGGTGGTCACATATATCAAAATACATTGACAGACTAACTGAGCTAGAAAACTAAGATGTATTAAGACATTTAAGATAATGTGGAGAAAGGATAAGGGCATTTTCTGAGTGGAGAGTATGTATGCAATGGGAGCCAAGGTCAGGAATAATTGTCTTGATGACTATCTAAAACCCTCTCACACTGGGCCACAACTCTACAGTCATACTGACACTACCAATACAAGGCTGGTTTTCAGATTGGTCTATTGGAACAGAAAATAAAATCTTCTTAGCATAATAAGAAAAGTATTGACTAAAAGTTCATTCAATAAGCAGAAAAATGCTAAGTGATCAGAGCACTGTCTTTGTCAGCTCAGGCTTCCACAACAAGATACCATAATCTGGGGGCCTTAAACAGAAGGAACTTATTTCTCACAGTTCTGAAGACTGGAAACCCAATATCAAGGTGCCAGCAAGGTCTCACTGTGTCCTCACATGACCTTTTCTCAGTGCACACTGGTGAAGAAAGAGAGAGAGGAAGAAGGTCTCTGGTGCCTCTTCTTATAAAGACACTAATCCCATTTTAAGGGCCCACCCTCATGACCTCATCTGAACCTAATTACTTCCCAAAGGCCCCATCTCCAAATAACATCACACTGGGGGTAGAGCTTCAACATAGGAATTTTAGGGAAGACACAAATTGGCCAGCACCAAATTTACAAAAAATACTGCAGAATGATATACCTAAGTTTGTCTAATTAACCTTCCTACTGTTTGTTTTCACCAAATTCCATTAATTATATTTTTCAGAAGATAGGATGAAATTCAGAAATACCAACATTTGTTAAAGTAGAATACAAACACTAGTGTGGTGTCCTTGAAAGTTGAGGACCATCCCATGCTTAACAAGCGATAAACCATCTTTAAGCTCCCCTTTTCAATTCAGTTCATAAGACCACCTACAGACTATTATTAAGTTTTCCCGCCAAACTTAGAAGAACAGAAAGTGGAGAAAAAAGGTATTTTGTATGATCTGCCTCCCGAAGCTTCGGAGTTACAGAAATTCTATTCACAGTGAGGGACTGTGAAAGTCTTTTCAGAAGTATGTTTGTGCTTCCCTTCCAAAAAAGAAAAAGTAAGACCCCTAGCCTGTCACACTCTTGAGGTGAAAGGCGCCTGCCCTGACTCTGATTATAACATTTGAGCCCAGAGGGCTGGCCGCAGAGTTCTATGCATCATTTAGGACTTTGATGCTGTACTGAATTCACAGAAAAAATTTGTCCATGCCAGTCTGGGGTTGCTGCTGACAAGGAGGAATATTGATTGGGGTGATGACAGAGTTCTCCTGGTTCAACTCCTCCTACTGGAAGGCTCTACCTCAGTCTTTCTAAATCACAGTTACCTTCTGTGCTGCTAAAGACTCTGCCTCAACCAGGTCAAATAAAAGAATAAAAGGTTTTCCTAAAACCAAACCTGAGGCGTGGGTGGGTAGGTGATAGTATTTGTAGGGTTCACATGTTGTCCTTTCACTTTCTGAGCTCATAAAAGGAGATTCTACTCTGGTGGTCTAGTGCTGCTTGAAGTAGGAGGGTTACAGTGAGGCTCCAGTCTGTTTTTTGTGTCATCACAGCACCAGATTTATCACATTGCATGACCTGTCACATTGAGTTTTGCTTTAGGTAATCTGGACTTTCCAATCATTTAATGATTCATACAGGTAAACTTAAACCAGGTCGCTTAGATTCAAATCCTGGATCTCTTCCTTATTCGTTTGGCAAGTTACTTAACCTTGCTGTGTCTCAGTGTGCTCAGCTGTAAAATAGGGATAAAATATAATTCATTTAATGGGGTTGTGACAATTAAGCACATAGAACAGTGCCTACCTAGCTCATAGTGAAACTGGGTATGCATTAGCTATTACTATTTTTTCATCATGCTAAGCATACCCAGTGTCTCCTCTAATAAATAGCACCTCAACCCACTTGTGGTGCCTAGATGAAAAAAGGCAAGAATTATGCAATCCAGCATATTTACTAAATTTCTATACCTGTCCTCCTAATACAGTTTAATAACTTGTAAATATTAAACAAAATTTCAATGAAAATTCAACCTACATAGTTAATTTATATGTTAGACTCCTGATTCTTTTGTTAGCAAATATTGTCCAAAAAACAATTACAGTTGCTTTGGTAGGCACCACTGGTTTAGGGGTTACCTATGTATGTATTTATAAAAGTACAATAAAGTAAAATCACCCATACTCACATCCATAATCCCGGCATCCAACTTTAAGATCTTGGTAACCCTTTTAAAAGTTTGGTATAAAGTCTTCCTGAATTTTTACCTGTGTTTGTAACAGACATAGTTATAACACACACACACACACACACACACACACACACACACACACACACACACACCCCAAACACATAAGTATATAGATATAGATACATATATTACATATGTATCTACTTACAATAGAGGATCATACTGGACGTATTAGTTTGCAACTTGCTCTTTTCCTTTAACAATGTCATGGATCTCATTCTGTGTCAGAACATATAGATCCACTTCTTTTTAATAGACTGCCTAGTAATCCATTGTATAAATATACCAAAATCTACTTAGACATTCCCCTTTTGACATACTTAGAACAACTTAGAAACAACTTAGGTTGTTTCCATTTTTTTTCTATTATAAACAGTGCTGCAGTAAACATCCTTCTATATAGATCATGGTTTGACTGTTATTTAAATTAGTATCCATCTTATGAACATAGCAACTACAGGCAAGGAGGAAAGCCCACAGGTCAGGAAGAAGATTACACATACGTTGCATGAAATAATACTCTAAAAATAATTAAGACAGTTACCTGAAGTTCAGTTAGTTTTTCCTTTAATTCCTTCATCTCCACTCTACCTCCTCAAATGATAGAATTTTATGACACATATTTTTATTATTGCTAACAATATCCACAATATACAATGACCTAAGAATTACCTCAAGAAGGTTACATAATTTGACCTGTGTTATGCTTGAAATCTACATAGAAATTAACTGTGCTATAATCAGGGATTTTTTCTCAAAATGGATATATTTTATTAATTTGATTAAAATAAAAGGAAAGCAAGATTTTTGCCCAAAATTACAACACCAAAGAGCATAAAAATAGAAAGTGTAAATCTCTCTAATCCTGGGTTTCTAAAACATGACACTATTGGCATAATGAGGGCTGTCCTGTACATTGTAGAATGTTTAGCAGCTCTCTGGCCTCGACCCACTACATGCCAGTAGCACCACCCTCACTTGTGACAAAAACACACGTCTCCAGTCATTGCCAGACACACAATTGTTCCTGGTTGAGTACCAATGTCATCCTGCCTCCAAGAGAAAACTCTGTTAATGGTTTGATAAATAACCATCCAGATTTTTAATGCAAATAAAAATTTCTTTTATACAATTGGGAACAATCTATACAGGTGATTTTAAAACTCTCTCTTTTCACTGGACAATATATCATGGACACCTCTCCATGTCAGCTGTCATAGACTTACTTTACTCTTTTAAGAGGTACATTTAATTTTCACTGTATGAATTCACCATAATCATCTATTAATGGACATTCCAGTTATTTTTTTTTAATTTTCAATTGAAAGTAATGTTGCAATAAATCCACCTATACTTATGTCTCTGCACACTTCTACTATTTCCTTAGTAATTATGAAGTCCAAGAGCACATGTTTTTTAATATCATATTTTTACTATAATTTTCCATTTATTTTTCATATGAGAGAAGTGATGTATTGACCTGAGGCATGCCACTAGCCAGTTCTTCTCTAAATAAATAAATAAATAAATAAATAAATAAATAAATAAATCTCTTCTTCCCCTTGCACATAGACATGCATTTTCCTGGGGCAAGGGGAGGAATGTTACCTTCCTTTGCCCCATTTTTAGTTGACTTAAAGCTTTGACCAAGACAACAAAACCTTTTTCTTTTGAAGATAAAAACTGTGTGCTAAAGCAAATCACGCATGCCAGGGTGATGATGAAAATAGTTTTGGTTGAGAGAGAATAGTTATTGATAAGCTACAGGGAGAGGAGGACCTTGGTCTTATTTCTCACCTTGTCGAAAGAGACAGCTAAGTTGTGAGGTTAAATTGAAGTTGGTAAATACACAATTATTCAGCTTGTGTCTCGGTAATAAATGTGCCTCTCGGCGGTGAACCCGCCAGTCCTCAGAGCACCACTTTGCTGATTAAGGAGATAAAAAGAGGATATTGTGGAAAGGGTCATTTCAAGAGTAATGAATCCTTATTCTGTCACTGCACTTTGCCGACAGGGAAAAGAAGTTTAACAGGGATGAGGCATCCTGGAATATCTAGGTGGCCACATGGAGCAGAGCAAATCAGAGATGACTATTTCTAGGCCACGAAAAAACAGCGGGATCTCTGATGGCTAAGAAATGACTATACTGGTGAATTAAGTACCTCTCAGGGAGAAGCACTATTAAATTAGCCTAATACCTTATTGCATGATCAATAACAATGTATTTATTTTGTACTATAGCCTTGAGTGACTTTTCATTAAGAATTTAAATGACCTTAGAAAGCTACTGAGTATCAATTTAGAATACTTTCAGGAGATATTAGCCTGGCCGTAGAGCAAAAGATGAGTGAAATAGTGGCTCATTATTTAAGTCAGAAAGAGAATGTCAAGAAACATTTTGCCTTGGCATTGAGAGAGGTAGCTCAAGTTATGTATCCAACCCAATGATAGTGTTTTGCGTTTTTTGATTCCTGGTCTCAGAATGACATCGATCAGGAAAGGCAGTGTTCGCAGTCCCAATATATTAACCCAGATGACTGTTGAGATAGAGAAGGTTGTGAGGTTGGAAAAGACAGAGATATTATTTGCCAGGCTTCTGTAACATATCCTGTCAGCGCTCTGCCCATGCTCCCTATGATTTCTTTGCCATCTTCATGCTCATGGACTCTTGGTGGATATTCACTCCCAACAGCCAGCACCTGCTGCCCTCAAATTTCCAGAAAGTCATCGTGGGAACCTAAGTGCCCATCCTGGTGGTAGTCCTGAACCAATGACTGACAGGCATAGACCAGAGTTTCTCAACCCCAGCACAACTGACACTTGGGGCCAGATAATTATTTATGGTGGGGGTGGAGGGGTCTGTCCTGTGCACTGGAGGATGCTTAGCATTCCTGACCTCTACCCACTGGGTACCAGTATCACACTTCTCCCAGCATGGCAATTACATATATCTCCAGACATTGTCAAATGTTCCCTGGGGGATGAATCATCTCAGGTTGAGAACCACAGGTTTAGAAGTATAAACTTCAAAGCTCTCTTGCCCTTAATCAGACCACTCTGAGATGTGACCATACGGCCTCGAGGTCCTTGAGGGATTAGCTCTCCCCCTGGAACTTTGCTCCCACAGTCTTGCTCAACCACCCTCCCTTCGTGCTCCCACCTCCCAGTCTCTGTATTAGTTTTCCCCAGGAACACTTCCCAGTATTCTCACAGTATCAGTATCTGTGTTTGAGGACAACAACCTAAGATGGACTCAATTGAGATGCTAACTAGATGGTCAAAGAGTTAGATGACACTATTTTGAGTATCTGTGCTGGCCCTCTTACTGTTCTTTACCTTCTGCCTTTACTGAAAGTGCCAATTCCTATTTGGTCTACTCAAAACAAAAAAGGAGTAGAAAAAAATACTGTTATTTCCAGTGCATTTTTTATGTGTATGTATTGACATTCTAATTCTCTCTCTCTTTCTTTCTCTCTCTCTCTCTCTCTCTCTCTCTCCCCACTACAGGCACATTCTCTTTAGCCTAAGCAAGCACGCTTGCTTGAAAGCAGCAAGGTGACTTTTCTCTGGCCTTGTGGTCTCCCCTTGAAAGCAGCAAGGTGACTTTTCTCTGGCCTTGTGGTCTCCCACTTAACATTTCCAAATCTTTTTCTCTCCAGTCATTCATTAGCCTAATCTTCACCCCACCTTCCTTGGAGCGCTAGAGTCACTCTCCATTCTTTTCCTCCTATTTTACCTACTTTTAATAATAATACTTTGTCTGATATTCATTGACTGTCACTGGTATCAGGTTTCTTTTATCTTCACTTGTTATTATTTTTCATTTACTTTTTCCCACCAGGTTTCAATAAGGATATGGGAATGAAAACTGAGAACGTCCAGGAAAGTTTGGATAAGCCCAAGCAGTTTGAGATACGAAATCTATTCACACATATTCTAGGAGGAGAAAATAAATCAGGAGCTAAACCAGTACTCTGTCAACGTGCGGCTGTTCTAAAACAGACAGCAGCATTGTGAGCACCCCTCTCCCCTGGATGCAGCTTTTCTCTAAACGCCTGTTTACTACTCAAGACTTCAGAATGATATCTTGAACACCACTAATCTGGTGCCTTTTATTTTATAAGTGGCCTTGACACACATCTCAAAATGAAGATAAAAATAAAAATGATTCCTTTCGGATGACCCTGCTAAGCCAAATGAATAAAATCAATAAAACTGCAATTAATTTGGATTCATTTGGACTGAAGAATCAAGAGACAAAATAATGAAGCATATTTGCCAGAGTATGTGATGTAGCTTTTGGCCAGAAATTCTGCTTCTAAAAGCATCCACCTCAGATATAGCAGCAGTAATAAACTCCCTGTGTCTTACACATCCATAAATCCTTGCACCAACCAAGATTTCAATGGTGTCTTCCCTTAAACCATACATAAAGCATTCCAGACACTAATTTAGAATATTAATTAAATCTCAGAAAATTGCATTGGTATCTCAGATACAGTTCTATAACATGTATAACTGGTTTTTTTTTAACTGGATTATCCACTTCAAAGGAACTCCTCTTAATGTGGTCTTTCTCAAAGGAAATGTAATAAATTCCCCCTTTCTAAAATAATGATGATGCATTAGGAGGAGTTAACTTAGACTAGAACAGCCATCACAACTATATGGGATCAAATATAAATGGGGATTTGTAAAGTGTCTTTTGCAGGTAGATGAAATAGATGAACACTGATTTTTAAACCAAATGTATTTTATATTGTAAAACTATCAAATGTGTATTAAAAGGGCTACAATACAAATTCAATATGCTTCATTAGAAGACACTGACAACTGGAAGCTGACTTTAAAGGGCGTTGTGCGACAGTAAGAAAAGAGCATTTAAGGAGTCAATGGATGGAGCAGTGGATAGAGATGAAACAGAAGGAAAGATATGGAGCCCAAGAAAGAAGAACCTAAAAAGGGAGAGGGCAATAGAGGCACCAAGATGCCACACCAGGAGTATAGGAGACGGGACAAACTCAAAAGAGTATACTAAGTCGAAGAAAAAGGGCAAGAGAAGAACATATCCCCTCTGCTTTTGTGGAGAAAGCAGAACCCATGTTGAAGGCTTGAGAGGGGAACTAAGCTAGGAAGGCAAGCATGGAGAAGGGCAGAGGTGAGAGAACATGGGCAGCACTTGGAAGAATCATTTAGCTTTTGAGCCATTCCCAGAGAACCTTATATCATTTGCTTTCTTAATTCCTGAGACGAACGGATCTCTCTAAGCAGGCTGAAACCAGTGGTCACAGGATGGGCACAGTACCCCCAAGAGAAACCAGAGACTGAGGAAGAGCCTTGGACATAAATATTGATTAGAAATATAACCTGTGTTTATTCCTGGGGTGGAAGTTAAGCAGAACCCTACAGGTACCACAATAACTCCAGCAAGAATCTACTGTGATGCACAAACACTGAACAATTAAAGACATCATTCACTGAGTCTATAAACATATATTGAGCTCCTTCTGTGTACCAGTCTCTGGGCTGGGAGCTGAGGCCACAGAGGGCATGGGACAGGACCCTAGTCCTAGACACCCTGAGCTCATGATTCCTGAGTCATAGATGGCAGTGTGAGTTCTTGCATAGAGCAGCTTATTTCACAGCAGGAGATATAAATGAAATAGGTTACTTCATATTTATTATTAGAAATTAAAATGGATCAGGCTTAAAACAAATCTCAAAAATACTCAGGTCCTCAAATTTGTGGTAGTCTAAATGGAGTGTCAATTCATATTTTATGAATTATAAGTCTCAAGATTTCATGTTTTCCTGTAAGTACTAATATTAAGTATTTATATTTTGGAAAGGACGGTGCATTTTTATTCCAAACTATATCTGAATTCAGTTTATTTCTGGTGGTGAAATCAAGCCACATTTCCCTTATGAAGGGTAACTACACCACATGAGTTCATGAATAAGGCAGAAGGAAAATTCACATAACCTAAACAAAATTTCAAAAAGCTGTGGTGAGCAGATTTCATCATTTAATGTATGGAATAGCTCTGGATTTGGATGATTTTGTGTGGAGAAAAATTAATGGTTTTATCCTTTATGTATCATCATGCTTTTTACAGTGCAGTTATTTCCCCAACAGTGACTATTAACACCACATTGTGTAGTTCCATATTTATTCTTCCTCATTTACTTCCATATCACATTCCTTCAGTTTACAAATAGCAAAATTATTTTCTGAAAGTCTTTGCACTGTCAGCTCCAGCTGGGATCTGAAAAAACACACAATATACTTCCTGTCTCTCATACTATCTGCAGCTAGAGAGCTGAGAACATCCATTTGCATTAGTTGCTGAGGATGCTTAAAGAGAGCTTTTTCTTCCACAGAGTTCCTGGCTCCAAGCTGCTGATATACCCAAAGTCATATTTTATCAGGAAGATCAAGATATAGAGAGAAGTGCCCTCTTTTCTTCTTTCTTTCATTCAATGTGTATTTATTGAATACAGTATCAGGCGCTGTCCTGGGTGCTGGACATACAACAATGAATGAAACACAAGCCCTAATGTCCCAGTGAGAAAGAAAGGAGATAAATAGACCATTAATGATAGGAATAGAGAAGTATTCACTTTCATAGGGGTGTGAGGGAAAGACACCCAGCTTTGGTGTCAGGGTGGGCTTCACATTAAAAATGATGTCTAAGTTGACACTTGAAGGACAAGAAAAAATTATCCAGGCATCAGGTGAAAGTTAGTGAAGGAAAATGGATGGAGAGAGAATGAAACAGGAAATGAATAAAATATATAGGAATCAGAAGTCAGAACTCAAAAGTTCTTGTAATACATTTTAACAACTTCTGACCTTGATTAAAGGTAATGGTGGGGATGTATTTGATAGGCTAAAAAAAATCATATAAACAATTTTTCTATTTAATTATTTGGTGGCCAATAACAGGGATTTTAAAGCAACTTTTTTTCCTAAGCTGTACATTGGTCACTATTTCTGTGATCAATTCTCTTTTTTCAGTTTTTCTTTACCCTGTTCTTCCTGTAGCAGATATAGAACATAATGCTACAATGATAGATGAATGAACAAACAAAGAATACTTAATAAATGCTTCCTGGTAGTGTTAATAAGGAACATAAAATATTTTAATGCTTCTTTCATGATACCAATATAAAATTTCATTTCAAAAATTGTTGCATCTGTTTACATATATAAAATGAGGGAAGAATAGAGACATGGGAATATTTCAGAAGAGTGAGTAATAATTCAAGAAGGCTAAATCCCAAGAATGTATTGAATCTTGCAAAATATGCCAAAGGAAACAAAGGGGCTGTTTTAGTTTTGGAAGGCATAGATATGATACTTGGGATCAATGTAATAATATTGACAGATGACAAAGAGAAAGCAGAGTTACTCAATATTTATTTTGCTTTTATCTTCTAAGTCAAGGCGAAGGATTGATTGGAAAAGATAGAGCAAATATTGGGATGAGAGAATTGAAGACCAAGACAAATGGGAAGAACAACAGAGAGCCTTGTTCTAAATGTGTTTGAGTCTCTGCCAGCCATTGTTAGAGGTCTCTGAGGGGTTGTGTGGAAAACAGGAATAGTGCTGGATGACAGGGAAAGTGTGATATCTCAACTTACAACAAGGAAAGAGCAGTGGATGCCCCCAGGAGTTAGTAACTCTGCCTGTGTATCTCTGTCCCCACCCCCACCCCCCACCTATGGAAGCATGAACTCCAAGCTGAATTACAAGCATATAAATTTCTTTAAAATCTTAACAGGTAATTATGATGCAAAGCCAGAGTGGAAACCCTGCTATAAATCTATAAATGGCTTAATGTCAACTCGAGCCAAATTTTTCAACATCTTATTCTGCTTATTTGAAGCATCAGTTTGTGAGCACATGAAGAGTGCTCACATGAAGCACAAGTTTGTGAGTCACATGAAGGGTGACTGTTAAAATTCAAGATGGGCTTAAGAAGAGCAAATCACTCTTGATGAATTTCATTTTCATTTTAACTGAGAGAAGCTTGTACATTATCATCTTCCACAACCTGTTCCATGGTACACTAGTTCTACTAGATACTAATAGCTATTAATAAGAACAACAAAAAAAGATTCCATGGTAAATAAATCTAAGAGGGTCTGACTTTAGCAAAGTTAAACTGATTTATTTATTAGGTTTTACTACAGTCTTTACTAAGATAAGTGTATTGGACCTCCAGAGGGATTTAATAAGGAGACTCCCAAACACTTATGATCCTTTACCCCTTCTTTTCCTGCCTATCTCCTGGAATCAGTGCTTCTTAAAATACCTACTACCCAAAAATTACTTTTAGTTAAACCAGTGGATTTGAAAGAGTACTTCATTCTACCTTTGGAAGAAATATGGAGGAATATTGGCTATTAATTTTACACATAGTTTATACCTGGTAAAATGGCAGTACCTTAAAAGTGTTGATTAGTTGACTAAAGGAAGAACTCTGCTATTCATTTACTCAAAAGTATTTATTAAATATCTAATATTTACCAAGCACTGTACTAGATGTCAGAAATGCAATGGGAAGCAAAACAAACATGAATCTTGATGCCATCATATTTAATATTTTCATCAATAATTTGTATGAGGTTATATATATATTAGCCGAAAGGTACAGAGAATATGCTGGATGTTAAATGATAGGGTTAAGATTCAAAATCACTACTTGGCTAAGATAATGGGCAGGATATAATAAGATGAAATCTAATAGTGAAAAACAGTCATACAAATCTCAGCACATACAAAGAGGAGTCAGAAGTTTGACAGCAAGCTTAATATGAATTTTAAAATGTTAAAGCATCAGGAGGAATTTTTAGAAAGATTGTGTTCATGAAAATAAGTTTCTAGTTCTGCTGACTATTTACAACCAGAACCAGACCAGAAGTGATGTGTTTAACATTGCCACCATTAAAAGGAGTCATCATGAACCCAGAATCTACCTAGAGAAGAGCAACCCGGGTGACTGGAATCTCAAAACTAGTAAACACGGAGAAGGGTTGCAAGAATGAAGAATATTACATTTAAGGGGGAAAAAAATGGGTGTTGAGCAAACATAATAACTATAGTTAACTAATGGCAGGAATTGATTCATTTGCCATTAGACATTTCTGATAGCAATGAGTAGAGTTAATAAGGAGTCTTTGGGCTCAACACAGGAAGAAGTTTGAAACAATTTACCCACCCAAAAATTTAGTAAACTACCTCTTCACTAAAGTTGTTTAAGCAGAGGCTGAATTATCACTTTCCAAGAATGTTACAAAATGTTAGATTATACTTTCTCAGGTAGAATTCGAATTATGAAATGATTTCCTAAAGTTCCTTTCAGCAATATAATTTTTAGTTCTATCAATGTTAGTAAGGATTCTTTCACCTGTAATCTGAACACCACACTTTCCTACCTCATTCATCGATTTGCAAGCCCTTATAGAACCGCTTAAATGTACCAGGTACCATGATAAGCACTGGACATCATAAAAGAATAAAACATGGCTCTTGATTTTTATTTTATGAGAGAATCATATTAAAAGAGTGATGAGAGTTCAGAAGAAGGAGGGTTTTTTAATCAATCATTTTGTTGAAATCTTGATTAATGTAAAAAGGTTAGAAAGGTTTCTTAGAGAAGGTATTTGCACTGGACCTTGAATTAATCAATGTTACATGCTTTCTAAAACTTGACATAAAGTTGTTTTTAACACCAGTTAGGACTCAATGCCCCATAAGCTTTGGCATTTCAGTTCCTACTATTTTTTTCTCTCTCTAATATTTTCCATTTCTCTCTCTCTGAACTCTTTCTTTTCATGTTTACCTATTTGCCTTTGACAAATCTATTAGATATGCTTTTTTCCCTTCCTCCCTCTTCCTATCACTAGCTTCACTAAATATTATGCCTGGATTTTTGCAACAGGCTTCTCGCTGGTTTTCCCCATCCGCAGAATGGCACATCCCTCTGCAATCCAGCTCCTAACCCAAGTCACTCCTAACACCATTCCCCAAGCTCCTGATGATCATAAATATGCCAAATTCATCCTCTTAATGTTCTTCCACTTGCTATCAAGTTATCTATGATGAATCTCTCCTTTATTAAATCAAACAAATATCCTGCCTTGGGTTTCAGGTTTGTTTGTGACCTGGTCACTTGTATTTCCCACTCTCCCTCAATACTCATCATCCAAGCAAGCTTTTCACTGTCCCTTTCATGCACATTATTCATTCCAATTTATAGAATTTTACTCATATTCCCCCTCAATGGAATGTTGCTCCCCCTCCAACTCACTCCCATTCTGCCTCACAATATTCTAGCCACATTTTAAAGTCTAGTTTAGATACTATCTCCTTCCCTGGACTCCACTGACACTGAACTGAGCAATACACAGTTCACTATTTAAATATCACCTGATAGTTTTAGCTTCCCTGAGTTACAAACTCCTTGAGAACAAGGATATTTTCTGTATTCCCAGAAAAGTACTATGCCTATAATAAGCATAAATAAATAATTATTGGCTGATAAATTTCATTTGGGGAACAACAAAAAAAATGAGAAAATTCTCTGTTAAATCTAACACTTGACTAAGGAGTGAACTAGTGGGACAGCTGCCCAGGGTAACAATCTGTAAGATAATCTATTAGATTATTACTAGAGCATATAAGACATCTGTGAATATACAAAGGGAAAAAAAGAGGCAGTGAATTTCCCAGAACTCTTATCAAGGAGAATATTTTATGTAGTTGAAAAGAATGCTGATGATGAAACCATCCAAAGGTCATGCTTGTTCTTGGAACACCAGAGGAGCTACACTTCCAAAACCGTGAACCCCCGGGAATATAAAGGCTGTGACAGCTGGGGAAGCCACCAACAGCCTCATCAGTCCTTATTCATGTGCTGAGTTCTCATCCTCTCCTCTAAATAAGTGTTGAAAATGATTTTACAACTATCAGTTCACAGGAATATAAAAGTTTTAGCCACCCCTGGGCATCCGTATGTCATCATCCTTCCTTAGTCAACTCCAAACAGAGCATAAAGTGAGGTTATTTCTTGCCCACCCTCAAACTATCCCCATCTGCAACTTAGAAAATGTTCCTATACATGCAATTACTTGAAAATGATCCCCAACTCTTCCTGGAAAGAACATACTATAGACAGGGCACAGAAGTTGGTGGCAGAGAAATAATTGAAGGCATGGGTTTAAATCTTGTTTATTAACCTTGACCTTGGGCATCCTAATTTTCTCAACTGCTAAATGGGTGTTTGTTAGACCCAGAATGTATGTGAAAATCCTTTGTAACATGAAGCACAAACAGATAGAGAGATATACCATGTTCCTGGATTGGAAGAATCAATATTGTGAAAATGACTATACTATCCAAAGCAATCTACATATTCAGTGCAATCCCTATCAAATTACCAATGACACTTTTCATAGAATTAGAACAAAAAATTTTACAATTTGTATGGAAACACAAAAGACCCTGAATGGCAAAAGCAATCTTGAGAAACAAAAATGAAGCTGGAGGAATCAGACTCCCTGACTTCAGACTATACTACAAAGCTACAGTAATCAAGACAGTATGGTACTGGCACAAAAACAGAAATATAGATCAATGGAACAGGATAGAAAACCCAGAGAAAAACCCATGCACCTATGGTCACCTAATCTATGACAAAGGAGGCAAGAACATACAATGGAGAAAAGACAGTCTCTTCAATAAGTGGTGTTACATGTCAAAGAATGAAATTAGAACACTCCCTAACAGATGTAAAAGACAGCTACATGTAAACGAATGAAATTAGAACACAACCTAACACCATATACAAAAATAAACTCAAAATGGATTAAAGACTAAATGTAAGGCCTGACACTATAAAACTGTTAGAGGAAAAAATAGGCAGAACACTCTTTGACATGAATTGCAGCAAGTTCTTTTTTGACCCACCTCCTAGAGTAATGAAAATTAAAAACAAAAATAAACAAATGGGACCTAATGAAACGTAAAAGCTTTTGCACAGCAAGGAAAACATAAACAGCATGAAAATACAACTCTCAGAATGGGAGAAAATATTTGCAAATGAATCAACTGACAAGGGATTAATCTCTAAAATATACAAACAGCTCATGCTGCTCAATATCAAAAAAACAAACAACCCAATCCAAAAATGGGTGGAAGACCTAAACAGACATTTTTCCAAAGAACACATACAGAGGGCCAACAAACACATGAAAAGATGCTCAACATCACTAATTACTATTACTATTACTAATGACTATACTACCCCAAGCAATCTACTGATTCAATGCAATCCCTATCAAATTACCAATGGCATTTTTTACAGAAGTAGAACAAAAAAATCTTAAAATTTGTACGAAGTCACAAAAGACACCGAATAGCCAAAGCAATCTTGAGGGGAAAAATTGGAGCTGGAGGAATCAGATTCCCTGACTTCAGACTACACTACAAAGGTACAGTAATCAAGAAAATAGGGTACTGGCAAAAAAACAGAAATATAGACCAGTGGAACAGGATAGAAAGCCCAGAGGTAAACCCACACACCTATGGTCAACTAATCTATGACAAAGGAGGCAAGGATATACAACGGAGAAAAGACAGTCTCTTCAACAGTTGGTGCTGGGAAAACTGGACAGTTACATGTAAAAGAATGAAATTAGAACACTCCCTAACACCATACACAAAAATAAACTCGAAATGGATTAAAGGTCTAAATTAAGACCAGACATTATAAAACACTTAGAGGAAAACACAGGAAGAACACGTTTTGACATAAATCACAGCAAGATCCTTTTTGATACACCTCCTAGAGTAATGGAAATAAAAACAAAAATAAACAAATGGGACCTAATGAAACTTAAAAGTTTTTGCACAGCAAAGGAAACTACAAACAAGACAAAAAAACAACCCTCAGATGGGAGAAAATATTTGCAAACAAATCAACGGACAAAGGATTAATCTCCAAAATATGTAATCAGCTCACACAGCTCAATATTAAAGAAACAAAACACCTAATCAAAAAATGGGCAGAAGACTTAAATAGACATTTCTCCAAAGAAGACATACAGATGGCCAAGAAGCACATGAAAAGCTGCTGAACATCATTAATTATTAGAGAAATGCAAATCAAAACTACAATAAGGTATCACCTCACACCAGTTAGAATGGGCATCATCAAAAAATCTACAAACAAGAAATTCTGGAGAGGGGGTGGAGAAAAAGGAACCCACTTGCACTGTTGATGGGAATGTAAATTGATACAGCCACTATGGAGAACAGTATGGAGGTTCCTTTAAAAACTAAAAATAGAATTACCATATGACCCAGCAATCCCACTACTGGACACATACCCAGAGAAAACCATAATTCAAAAAGACACATGCACCCCAATGTTCCTTGCAGCACTATTTACAATAGCCAGGTCATGGAAGCAACGTAAATGCCCATCGACAGGTGAATGGATAAAGAAGATGTGATACATATATACAATGGAATATTACTCAGCCATAAAAAAGAATGAAATTATGTCATTTGTAAAGACGTGGATGGATCTAGAGACTGTCATACAGAGTGAAGTAAGTCAGAAAGAGAAAAACAAATATCATATATAAATGCATATATGTGGAATCTAGAAAAACGGTACAGATGAACCCATTTGCAAGGCAGAAATAGAGACACAGATGTGGAGAATAAATATATGGACACCAAGGGGGGAAAGTGGTGGGGGGTGTGGTGGTGGGACGAATTGGGAGATTGGGATTGACATGTATACACTAATATGTATAAAATAGATGACTAATAAGAACCTGCTGTATAAAAAATAAATAAAGTATAATTTTTAAAAAAGAGTATCTATTTAAAAAAAAAAAAAAAACTACAATGTGCCATAACCTCACACAGGTCAGAATGGCCACCATCAAAAAACCTACAAACAGGGGCTTCCCTGGTGGCGCAGTGGTTGAGAGTCTGCCTGCCGATGCAGGGGACACGGGTTCGTGCCCCGGTCTGGGAAGATCCCACATGCCGCAGAGCAGCTGGGCCCGTGAGCCATGGCCGCTGAGCTGAGCCTGCACGTCCGGAGCCTGTGCTCCGAAACGGGAGAGGCCACAACAGTGAGAGGCCCACGTACCACAAAAAAAAAAAAAAAAAAAAAAATCTACAAACAGTAAATGCTGGAGAGGGTGTGGAGAAAAAGGAACACTCTAGCACTGTTGGTGGGAATGTAAATTGATACAGCTACTATGGAAGTTTCTTAAAAAACTAAAAATAGAACTACCATATGACCCAGTAATCCCACTACAGGGCATATACCCAGAGAAAACCATAATTTAAAAAGATACATGCACCCCAATGTTCACTGCAGCAGTATTTACAATAGCCAGGTCATGGAAGCAACCTAAATGTCCATCAACAGAAGACTGGATAAAGAAGACCTGGCACATATATACAATGCAATATTACTCAACCATAAAAAGGAATGAAAGTGTGCCATTTGCAGAAGCATGGATGGGCCTAGAGACTGTCATACAGAGTGAAGTAAGTCAGAAAGAGAAAATCAAGTATTATATAATATTGCTTATATGCAGAATCCTGAAAAATGATACAGATGAACTTATTTGCAAAGCAGAAATAGAGACACAGACGTGAAGAACAGACATATAGATACTGGGGGGTAAGCGGGTGGTATGAATTTGGAGAATGGGATTGACATATATACACTACTTTGTATAAAATAGATAACTAATGGAAACGTACTGTATAGCACAGGGAACTCTACTCAGTTCTCTGTGGTGACCTAAGCGAGAAGGAAATCTAAAAAAGAGGGGATATATGTATACGTATAGCTGATTCACTTTGCTGTACAGCAGAAACTAACACAACATTGTAAAGCAACTATACTCCAATAAAAATAAATAAAAAAATAAAAATAAAAAAAAAAAAACTCCAAAGAAATATACATGTTAGTCTGTTCATAGGTGAAATAAATGGGCTGGGCACTCTCTTGGGTAGTTCTTTAGCTCTAGCTCTAAAAACTTGTTATTGAAGTAATCACTTTTTGCTCCATAGAAACAACTCTGGTTTATGATTGAATAATATCTGTCCAATCCAGGATATATATATATATATATATATATATATATATACACATATATATGGGATTTTTGGGGGGGTTTTTTTTGCGGTACGCGGGCCTCTCACGGCTGTGGCCTCTCCCGTCGCAGAGCACAGGCTCCGGACGCACAGGCCCAGCGGCCATGGCCCACGGGCCCAGCCTCTCCGTGGCACATGGGATCTCCCCGGACGGGGGCACGAACCCGCGTCCCCCGCATCGGCAGGCAGACTCTCAACCACTGCGCCACCAGGGAAGCTCCAGTATATTTTATGTAATAATCACATTAGGTTGTTATAACCATTGTCTCTTTTCAATCATAATACCTCTAACCAAGAAATAATGGTGGTGCATTGACCAGCAGATAACACTTCTTCATTATGAGTAACATCAGGGAGTATATCTTTCTCACATTTTTGCTTCATTCAACAACTTTTGGTGAGTGACCTTATTCTTTTAATGTTAGGCAGAATTAATTAAAGATACCATTTTTTAATGCTGCAACACGTTTTGCTTTAAAAAATAATGTATCACTTACCAGTTCATTTTTCATGAATATAATTATACCTTTTTTTTTTTTGCAGTTGTCATTCTTCCATATTCTTTCTTTATGAGCCACTATTTTTTTTAATATAAATTTTCACCTACTGTGTAAAATGTGAACAGCTGTTGAGCTTGTAGTCCAGGGCTGTTCACATTCTCTAGCCAAATTCCAAGTGTCATGACTGGAAAAAGTTATTACTTTTGAGCTCACCATAGTGAAAAGGCACACTAAGCCAAGAAAGAAGTTTTTACATCTTACAGATGTAATATTTCTAGGTAAGCCAGGGTCTCATGGATGGTTGAAATTGTGTAACAGCAAACAGTTTCAGTTCCATGGCCCTTAAAATAGCCTGTCAACACATGCTTCTGTGTGCTTTTCTATTTCCTTCTAGAGGTTTTTCGGCAGAAGGGTTAAGGTTATGGACATTGAAGTCAACCAGAAGTGAATTCAAATCCTGCCTCCACCTATTCACTTGCTGTGTGATTTTGAACATGTTAATTAAACTATTTAGTCTTCAGTTTTCCCAACTATAAAATTAGCCCATAGAAGCCATTTGTACCAAAAGCATATCATGAGCCCTGGCACATAGTAAGTGATCAATAAATGTCAGCTGGTAGTGTTATTACTTTTAGCTCAATATATACATTCCCTGATGTCCAGTTTTCTTTCTACGAATGTCATGTTTCCACAGGGCTCAATATGGACCATGTTGTTTAAAAGCCTGTGACAAACGTTTCCACTGGCACACATGTTCCAATTTATCTCTGAGCATTTCTTCTGGAAATCTAGTGCTGGGCCTTAATTATCTGGAGCATAGGTCATGGTATTTGGGAGGTTTAAAAAAAGAACAACACTCAAAAGAAATTGGGGGAAATTCTACTGGACCTTTAGCCTAAGCACAGAGGTCAAGAGAAGTCAGATTCTTTAAACCATCTAGACCTTATTTTTCTCCTTGTCTCTCAGGAGTGTGATTTTACATCTCTTAACAGCCTTCATCTCTTTGTCCATATTGCAAAATGTGCTTGGATCTATCTGGATATTCTTCCAGAATTTCGGAAACAAACTAGGAGATATTATGAACACCAGAGCCAACCTAAAATCACTCTCCAAAATGGAGGCTATGGTTGAATCTGCAGGCTTCCTTTACTTGTTTTTCCTAATAATACTGTTGATTATGGGGTGTGGGTTGTTATGGCAATGGAGAGAGAGGTTGAAAGGGTGCATTGTGGAGAAAGTATGCTCTATGTAAACCTAATCAAAATTTCCTCTTTAGAGCTGAATTTGAGAAGTGGATTGCCTGCTTCCATGGTGCCAGTGATCTTAAGAGGTCAGTAGAGAATCCTCATGTCATATTAGCCAGTCTTGTCTTGGTCTTCTCTAGATTACCTTCTTACCCTAAGGAGGCCATGGGAAAGAAGGGAGGGAGGAAAGGAGGGTCAATGGCCAATTTTTAGGAGAAGGGTAGAAGCTGAGGCAGTAAGCATGTGAAGATTAGGTATGTCTTAGTGTAAGAATATAACTAGGGTTCAAAGACGAGGGATCAACATGTGGCATTAGGCTCCTTCATTTTAGCCCCCATTTGGTACCTAACAAGTCCATAAGTGTGTCATTTATTATTAAAGTTTTTATATTTTTTAAGTCATTGATTTATTAAAAGAGAGAAAGTGCTTATTTCACAATAATGTATGAATTGCCTTACTTCACAAAGGGATATTTAAATGTTTATTGAAAATCCTACTGATTTATCTTAGAGTTTTAGTATGATAATTTTACATTTAACTTAAAAGTAGTTGTTATATTTTTTAACTGTCACACAGCAAAGTGTCCATTGAACTAAATTACAGGCAAAGAGCAGTGAAGGTACTCCCTTCTGAGTGTTTTTCATATAATATCACAAACAAATGGCCACTGCAATCCTACAAGACAGGTACTCTAGGGCCCATTTTACACATGTCATCGAGGCTTAAAGACATCTAGTCATTTGTCCTAGCTAGTATAACTAATTAAGTGGCAAAGTCAGCATTTAAAGCCATGTGAACCCTGGAACTCCTGCACTGGAATCAGTTGGGGGACTTGTTAAAATGCAGATTACTGAACTCCACTCTGGACTCACAGAAGAAGAATCTCTGAAGATGAAGCCTAGGAGTCTGTATTTCTTACAAGCACCCTGGGTTATTTGGATATACTTTAAAGTTTGAGAACCCCTAGTTTGGCTGAAGAGCTATAAAATATTGCCATGTTTGGAGGATGGTGGAAATGGATACAACCATTCCTGGACTTGAGGAAGTCAAGTGATGTGGAGGCAGAATGTTCATTTGTCTTCAGCACAGAAGCTGAATGGTAAAGGATTTGGAGTCATTTGAGTTTTATGATTAGAGATCATATACAACCAACCAAGTCCAGCAGAATGTTGCTGTTTCCTCAACTGTAAAATGAAAGAATTGCTTTAGATGATCTCTAAGTTTCTTCCCACTAACAATCCATGATTTCATGGTTCTTGGCTTCTCATCATGATTTCCAACTCCAAGTTTTCTAACTACCCAGGGGAAAGGTGAACTCCACATCAATGATCTTTATATATTATAGTCAATCTTCTCAACAGACTCCCCTAAATGGTTCCCTAGGAAGAGAAGGCCCCCTCTTGCCTCCTTCATATTTACCAAATAGAGAAAGAAAAGTAAAATGAGAGAACAAAGATTAAAGAGGAAAAAACTCTCTAACAAACAGAGATTTTACCATCTGCTATAGTTCACTTTTGTGCATTTATATTTCTGCCTCGGAGCTCAGAAGTCTTTGGGGAATGTGTATATTTTGGACAAATTTTATAATAAAAACGGTAAATAAATCCTAAATGCTGCTAGACCTGGAAGTAGATCATTAAACTTTTATGGAATTGACATAAGCTTGGGATCTGACAAATCTCTTTTTAAATTCTAAATATAGCAGCTTCCAAGCAAAGCACAAAGCTGATAGTATGCATTTAATCTCTATTAAGGCCTCACAAACAATATATGTTTTAATAATATTTAAATTCATTGTCACTTTTTTTGCAAACAACTTAGAATCTGGGCCATAAGATTTCAAATTTTGATATAACGTGTAAATACAAGGAATATACAAATCAACTAGGAGGACTCGCTGAATAAGGCCGATGTAATAACTAAACTGAATTCCCAAGAGACATCTAGTGTTTTATCCACGCAAACAGCAACTTAACTCCATGGCCAGACTGACACCCATCACAGCCCTACTTTCTCTCCCCTGGGCAAATGTTCATTCTCTTCCTGAGAGATCATCTCTTCCAATAAGTGTGCTATTCTTCTTTTGTGTCCGGCCCTCAGTGACATCTCATCTTGTGAAAAATGACTTACAGGTTTTTCATCTTTTGAAACCATTATCACTGACCAGCATCTCCTGTAGTGAGAAGATGGATTGAATTACGAATCCCAAACCCTCTGCAAAACCTGTTACAAAGGGAGCACACCTCATGCTCCTCTTCCTTCTCCCCGCCGACTGCTAGTCCTCTGGGTGGTAAGACAAAAGCTTTGTAACGTGGGTAGCAGATCACAATCAAACTTGGTGCAAGACCAAGCCACACTTCCAAGTTCTGTCCCAGCCACTCTCCTTGGGAACGTTCCAGAGATGCTTCTTGCTCTACCACACCTCTTTACTTTGGGGCTGTGTCTACCGAGATCAAGATCTGTTGGGTTGATTTGGGTGGTCTTGTCCATGAGCACAAAGGTCCAGAGTCAGAAGTGAAGCAGTTAAAGCAGCCCACGCATGTTTACTAAGCCATCTGAAGTTGATAGCCCGCACGGCCTGGCTTTTTTCTCTATCTTCGTAAACCGCAGTGAATTGATGGAATGACCCGGACTTGATCTTCAGGGCAATACATCTGATGGCACCACTGGATTGATAAATTGATTCAAAACTATTACCATGGTGAAAAAGCAATAAGGTCATAAAAATTGCATCAGCTGGCTAAGTAAATCCTGGCATTTCATGACAAGCAATGCAGAAGAATCGCAAGAGGATCTGGGCATGAGGCTGAATGAGTGAGGGAGAAATGACTTTGAAGAGCTCATCATCTCCGATCTATTCTTCCTGCCAGCGATTCATGCCTTCGCATAGTGCCACTTCATTATGGGGAAATAACTGTACACTTCTAGCATATTCCTGGCCTCCCTGGCGGCCCCTGGAGGACCCTTAGCTGGTTAATACCTCATCACAGGCTTCATTGAACACTTTAATCTGCACTTGTGTGATCAATAGAATCCTGGTGTAAATTAAAAGGACAATTTCATGTAATCAAGCCTGTTAATGCTCATTTTGAAAACCATTATTTGTGGAAGGCATTTAGAAGAAAATTACAAAGTGACAGGCTGATACACTCTGAGATGATTTGAAAGCAGGTCTTTTTGTGTGACTGTATACCTGCTTTGGGAGCAGGATGGGAGTGAGCATTAGTGAATGCATGGGGGGAAGGGAGGGGAACCTGAGCTGGTGAACAAGCAGCGAGGAGCGGCCCAGCAGGAATATATGTGTATGCCCTGCCTGCTTGCTTGCCTTCATGCAGGGAAGAAGAAAATGAAATTTTCCAGTGTTCTATTTCTGTGGCAAATTCAATTACTGTGGGGACTTGTTCAAAGCGGTATAACTTCCAAGAGGCAGAAATTGAAAACCTGGCAGCTAATGAAATGGCAAATGACTAGGAAGTTCAGACAGGGGCCATCAGTTAGATCAAACACCTGGAGAAAAACAGCAGTTACCCCCAATGTTCCCTGAAACCACTCTCTCAACTGTCCCCTGCTTCGGAGAGAAGAGACCTCCTTCCCTCAACATTTTACTCAAGCTGGGATGATATGTTAACAGCTGCAAGTTTCCATGGGCCTCTCTGCCAGCAACAGAGTGGTGGTGCATGAAGTGTGGAATGCAAAATATAATCTACGTTATTTTTTTCAGATTCTGGGATGTGTGTTGCATATGACTATGCACTATTTAGACAATTTGCCCACAAAATATGTCTTAAAAATCTTTGGTAGCTGAGATATATGCATGCATAGGTGTAGTATACAGCAGAATATGGTTTTAAAAGATTTTTGAGAATGCTGAGACGGAGCCCCCATTCCCAGAGATTCTGTCTAACTGGTCTAAACTGGAACTCAGATTTTATATTTTTTAAATCTCCCCTGGTGATTCTAATGCTCAAAGTTGATGAGAAGTACTGGTATATATGACATCTTGCTGGCATGAATGTACTAAGTTTTGCTATGGTTACCAGTAATCATGCATTTAACGACTTCTTAACATGATGGAATCCTGTATGCCAGTAATGTGACCCAGATAGCATTACATCCCAGCAATACCAGGGATATGAAATTATGAGACCCAAGAAAAAGTGGCTTGTAGGCATGACAAACTGAAATCTAATTGAAAGCACTTACCCAGAACTGGCCATTGCTGTGGCATCACTCACCCAGGCTCAAGAGTATGAAATTCAACATTCTGTTCTATTTCTTTCTTGATGCTCATCACAACATTCCAAAAAGGAAAATCATTTCCATTTGTCATATGACAAACATTTCCAGTCAACTCTTATTAAGCTGATATTGGTATATTCAAAATAAAATGCACTTTGGATGGCCATTCTCCAAGCATCTGAATTTCCTATAGCTCTTTCATAACATTGTCAGATAATCTGAGCATAGTTTATTCAAAATATGATTGCTTTTATTTGATTTTATCAGTTCTTGCATGGCAAATAAGCATTTTAATGTATTTAGCCACAAATAATGTTTTTCTCTTCTCTCTCCTAAAATGACAAAATGCCACTTTCTCCTCTCCTTCTTGTTGGGGCACAATGGGGCTGACTTGCTTTTTTGATTCCTTTGTAGAATCCTGCCCCTCCCTCATACTCCATCCAGCACATTTACATAATGCTTGATTCCATCTCTTAGTCTTGGTCATATTTAATATTTTCTTGCAAGAGCTAATCACATCCATGTGAATTTGGTTACTCTATGACTTTTGTTCAACCATGATTTGGAGTCTTTATATTATTTCCAAAAGCACCCAATATTTTTAATGACTTCTAAGAACATGAATCATTGAGTGTGAGATGTTTTCCTTTCGACTTTTTAGAAGTTATATTCTGAAACTCTGATTTTATAAAATGCTTAATAAGATTCCACTATTTAAGGAGAGTATCTTCAAATGGTTTGTTCATCCTAGAAACATCAATAGACCATTTATTATGGCAGAGTTACTAGTCTATTCCTGTCTTGTATTCCTTTTACTTCTAATGCTTTGAGTTGATAAAACTGCTAAAGTAACAAATCAGGATATTTGTAATTATGTCCTGAGATCTACCTCACTTTCAAAATATCAAAATTTGCAAAAGGTTTCAAACTGGATAATAAAGGGAAAAGGTTAAATTCCATCAATGATATAGATAAGTCAACTGTTACACATGTATGTTTTTAAGGTGTTCTTGTTTTGTTCGGTTGATGTGTAAGATGTTTGGACTTCAGGGAAAAAGGAAGTTTGGTCCTTTAGAAATTACTAGTTATGAATAAAGATTTTTTAAAAAACTCATAGAACATGACACACTAGCTAACTAACTAATACCTCCTTTAAAAATTAAATTAAATAAGCATGGATTGGGAGAGAGAAATTGAGATGACTAAGGATCCAGAACCATAGTTTCTCCAAGGGGGTTTAACAGAACTGGAATGACCAGCCCTGAGGACCCAGGCACATGCATATCTCATGAGCTTTCTTTTTTTAAAACTAGCCACAGGGAAAAGAATGTGCTGGGAATTTTGTGTGGTGAAAACAATTGAAAGGATCTTAAGTAGTGTGAAACAAAAAGAAATCATAGGAGTCTAGAACTCTTCCAGATGTAAAGTGGGTGAAGAAATGTCAATAATGTCATTTCAAAGAAAATTAATTGTGCCAGGAAGAAATAAGAAATGTTTCATTCCAAAAACCTACACTAGAAAGTGATAACGTTAACACTATTCTAAGCTCCAAGGTCCTACTGTCACCAGACCTTCCCATGTGCTGTTTCCTCTTCCTAGAACAACTTTTGGCCACCAATTCTACCCCCTGCCATGTCTAGCATTTACCTGAAGATCACCCCTCCTTTTTCAGGATTGTTCTTGGACAAAAATTCCTCCAGGAAACTGTCTTTAACAACACCCCTCGAGCCTCCTATGAGCTCACATGGCACCCTATGCTCCTAGCCCAACACTTATTCCACTGACTCTCGATCCTGGTATATTTGTCTCCCTGTAGATTATAAACATAGGTGAGAGCATGAACTGGGTCTGATTTATACCCCATGTAGCCCAGCACAGTACCCAACACAAAGCAGAGGATCAACAAATTTTCATTGAATGAATGAAGTCTTCCAGAAGCCAGAATATGTACACAGGCCCAAGGTCTGTGACCCAACTTCCTAAGAGTACTATGAGGAAACAGTACAGATTTAATGGCCCAAGACATTACTAAGATTCCTATATTCAATTTAATTTTGCTCCACTTAGAAAATTATCACACGTGTGTGTGTGTGTGTATACATATATATATTTCTTGTACATAATAGTTAAAAAAGATGATTACTTAATCAAAGCTTCTATTTTTAGTTTTTAAAAAACATCTATGAGAATTGGGATATATGCTAATAAATGTTCATTCAGTTTTCACACTGGAAAGCCTAAAACCTGAACCTCTCCTCTCAAGCCCAAGGTATCACTACTCATGGTAAGTTACCCAAATTATCCAGGAGGAAATATTATCTTTCAAAGAATAGGTCTAGATTTGTAAACCCAAAGCCATCAAGTGATTTAAGCCATGGTTTTTCCTCCATCTTCTTATAAAAGTCCTATTTAGGCACCGGGTACTTCAGCGTAAAAGAATCAAGGTCCCATTTGGGCTTTTTAAAATTTCTCTATAATGCGACTAAATAAGATTTTTCATATACCATTATTCCATATACTCCTATTCATTCAGAAAATTCATCAATATACATATTTTAAATATCTTGACAAAATAAAACTTTAATGAACATTTTTAAAAGGCCTTAGGGAAGGATTCTTTTCCTTTTTTTTTTTTAACATCTTTATTGGAGTATAATTGCTTTACAATGGTGTGTTAGTTTCTGCTTTATAACAAAGTGAATCAGTTATACATATACATATGTTCCCATATCTCTTCCCTCTTGCATCTCCCTCCCTCGCACCCTCCCTATCCCACCCCTCTAGGTGGTCACAAACCACCTAGCTGATCTCCCTGTGCTATGCGGCTACTTCCCACTAGCTATCTATTTTACATTTGGTAGTGTATATGTGTCCATGCCACTCTCTCACTTTGTCACAGCTTACCCTTCCCCCTCCCCATATCCTCAAGTCCATGCTCTAGTAGGTCTGTGTCTTTATTCCCATCTTACTCCTAGGTTCTTCACGATCTTTTTTTTTGTTTTTCTTAGATTCCATATATACATGTGGATAAAGAAGATGTGGCACATATATACAATGGAATATTACTCAGCCATAAAAAGAAACGAAATTGAGTTATTTGTAGTGAGGTGGATGGACCTAGAGTCTGTCATACAGAGTGAAGTAAGTCAGAAAGAAAAAGACAAATACCGTATGCTAACACATATATATGGATTTTTTAAAATCTTTAAATAAAAATTATTACACTACAGGTAGTCCCCAACTTACAAACAGATTATTTTCCAACAGTACATTTTTGTGTCAACAGTGTGAAATTTAGAGTGTATTTATCGTAGGACATAGGATTTGGGTTAAATGTATTAACTCATTTTATTTCCTATAATACTATAAAAAATCTCCCACCATGCAAAGCAATGTTTCTATTAGAAAATGCATTCAGAACTTTATGACAGACACTCATGGTTGGTTGACTAAACAGTTATTCACAAGTCCTTTCTCTCTTTCCTCTCTCTATAATAGAGGGTGAAAAAACTAAATACTTTCTCAGTCTTTCTTCCAGCTAAAGGTCACCATGTGACATGGTTCCAGACAGTTATGAGTAAGCACACGTCTATTGGGTCTTCCGAGAACTTTTCTTCCTCCTAACCAAGAAAGAGATGAGAGGAAAGCTTCTTAACTGTCACTTCCCCCTTCTTGTTCTGATTTCAGACATGATGCTTAGAGCTACGGTAACCTTCTTGTGGCCAGGAGACAAAAAGCACAAGGCTGAAAATAACCACCAAGAATGGCAGAGCAGAAGAATGAAAAGCTCAAGGGCCTGTGATAACACTGGAAAGCAGCCAAACCCACACCAGCAACCAAATACCTCCAGTCTTCTTTTTATGCATGAATGAATGACTATATCAACATAGTCAGTGCTATTATGTTTTCCTGTTACATGCAGCCAAAAGCATTTCTAAGTGAGAAAACTGCCAACTGGGAAATCTCCGTGGCCCTTACCATAGTTGAGCTGTGGATTCCTTATTTCCTCCTGTCTGTTGGGCAATGGAGGTCAAGATTCCTATTTTCACAGCCTCTCTCCCCATGGGCAGCTTCAAATTTGCAATGGTCTTCATGTCAATACAGTGGCGTGATAGAGGTAAAGAGAGGAAAAAAGGAAGAGATTTTCACGTGGATTCCAAAGGAAATTGAGTAAAAAAGTTAAAGGACTGAAGACTTCTGCCAGTAAAAACTACCTGGGGACTCACATCCACCCCATATGATACCTAGAGTAAACGTTAACACTACCTCATTTTTTTCCTTCACTTCGAAAGAGGTGACCCTCCCAATTCTCTACCCTCAGTGCTTTTCTCACCTTCCTTAACCTACTCAGTCAACAAGGAATCCAATCTGTTTTCTTTCTCTGGCTCCTGGTCCTGAAGCAAGTACACAGCTCTTTTGAAGATTACTGAGGCTATATACTGCTGATACTGCAAAGAAACAAATGTGGGGAAATGCAAAACAAATGAGTGTAAAATGATATGAACTTTCTGGAGAACAATTAACCCATATGAATCAAAATCCTTAAAGATATTAATATGTTGTTAGAAATCTACTTGGGTTGTGGTCTAACGCTGCTCTCACCTCAGCCGACTGATTGGTATGATATATCCCCTGATTTTAAAAAGTCCCCAGCTGGGAAAGACAACAGCACCACTCCAAAACAGAATGCCACCTGACGTCATGTTTTAGCATCGTGCTTTTCTTCCCTCTCACTAAAAATCCTAATATATGTTGAGACAGATACTCCTTTCGTTCCTTTCACTATTTTCCTTTAGTTTGTTTGGCTGTTTCCCTTTACAGTATTTTAACCTTGACTAGAGAGCTGCTAAGGGGCTGCCTGGAGTGACACCCAGTGGTGATAATGAGACTTGACAGTGGCTCCTTGTTTCCCAAGAGCAACTAACTCAAAGAACCTTTCCCATCAATGTATCCCTCAAAGTTCCCTTCCAGAAGTTTTTTCACCCTTCCTATAAGCAAAGCTTTTATCCCCAAAGGGTATCAATTTGTTATCATCTAAATCATTTTTTTGGTTGTTCAAGGATCTTTAGTAACCTTTGACCAAGCATCTACTGTATAGAAGCTCCTAGAGAAAACCTATCATTAGCAAAGGGCCAAGATTTTTTTTTATATAAAATAACAAGGTGGCAGGGATCTTCTTCATGAAATAGCAGTATCCAACGTCTTCTGCACTGATATCTCTCAACTCAAACTTGTCGCTGCAGAAGCTCCTTCACTTATGAACTTTTGTAAATAGGAATAAAACCACATGTCAGGGAGGAACAAAGAGTAAGCAATATCAACCACCAAGAGATGGCAGTGACAGTCACTCTAAACTTCTGAACATCCTTTGGGAACCTAACCTGTTAATAAGCAAAGGAATTAACAGGACCCCAGAGAAACAGCGAAAGCAAATTGTAACATAAAACCAAGCAGCCAAAGTTTATATTCCAAGGTCCCGGCACTATTTTGCAAAGGTCTTTCACAATTCTCTCATTTTCAAACATCCTTCCAGTGACCTTCACTGGGCTCTGTTAGATCCACATTCAGTTTTCCAAATACCATCTCCATAGTGCCTCACCACACGCTGTGAAAGCTAACAGCTATTTCTGGCCAGTGAGAGAAACAAGTAGGCCAAATCAACCAAAAGAAGTAAAATCATTAAGTACCGTCAGAAATGAGGAATAGCATAGTTGTAAATGAGAAATGCCATGATCCTCGGCCCTTGAGGGGTAAATATCTGTACCTTTCTGAAAGGCAGAGGTATTTTAAAATCAGAAATGAGAGTTACTATTCAAAACCCCTGTATTAGGAATATTGCAAAGTGGAGTTGTGAGATCAAGTTTTGCCAGATCTCTTGGTTGTTGCATCACTGAGACATTTTGGGGTTGGCACAAGCTTGGAATAAGGCCTAATGCTATCCTTTCTGGTTAGAGTTCTTGACATTAATGGAGTAGTCCCCTGAGGAGAATCAGTCAAGAAATTATTATTCCCAGAATACAGTGTTAATAGGGATTAAAACACCGGCCTGAGACAGTACAGCCCTAAAAATCAGCCCACTCAGAAAGGGTGACAGCTCAAGTATTACAGTCAGAGTTGGATCTGAATCCTCATCCAACACTTAGTAGGCAGATGACCTTGACCCAAATATTTAATCTCCCTGAGGCTCAGTCCACATCTGTAAAATGTGGATGTTGTTCGTTCCCACTGCTCCCACCTGGCTGTTGGGAAGACTAAGGTAATGTATGTACACTGCCTAGTAACGCACTTCACACACAGTAACTGCTTGCCAGTGTTAGCTGTTATTATTAAAAGAAAATCTAGGCTGCTTAAGTCTTTAAAGAAATGGATCTGGAGCAGATGTCAACATTTTCCACTTAAGAACACAAACCTTCTCTTGGTTTGGGGAATCCCCTCTAATTTTGTAGCAGAATGAGAAGAAGAAAAAACTGCATGTGATCACCAAACAAAATAAATTGTTTTCTCTCCAACATCAGGGGAAGAATCACAGCCAGAAATGTAGTAGTTTTGAGCCTCTCCTGAAAATATGTTCCATGGAGCGAGCTGTAAGGACAAGGGTATGCAAACAGAGAATGCCCCACTCATCAGTGTCTGCATCAGGGTCTCTTATCAATGAGAACCAAAAGTCACAAGATTCCATTAGCCCAGAGCTATCAAGGTATTGATGAGGCTGTGAGAAGACTTGTCCTTTATTGTAAGCTGCCTCGACACGCTTTCCTGATGGGGAAAGGAGCCTGTGGTGTCCTCTGCATGCTTAAGTATCATTAGAAATACAGGGAGGGGGGAAGGATACCGTTAAACCAATTTTATCTTAGCCAAGGACTGCATCACATGTCTGAGATCAATATGACTCAGAAGACATATAGGTGGTTGATAGAGAGTAAGTTATCTTTAGTAGATTAAGGTAGGAGGTGATGTGATTGGGGTATGGACGAGGCACACTCTCTTTTGAAAGATTAAGCTAGAAACTTCCCCATATAATTTGACATATCTCCAAAAAAAAATGTTTTTCCTGCGACTGAATCTAAAACAGGTTCCATTCCCTAAGGTTCCATTTGTTGTGTAGCCCAGCTAAACAAATGAGAGCTGCCACTTCTAAGTCTAATTTTCAATATTTTTTTTCAAACAGAACCATTTCCTAATAAATACTTATAAGCTGTACATGACTGGTTTCAAAGGTCAGTATGTT